>NW_018127993.1:175845-178779 GCF_001952655.1 Monopterus albus
GATCCACAGAGTCCCACATTTGGAAATGTCTTTGAAAACGGTGCTTTGTTCACACCTGTGGTCAGCACTTTATTTGGTATTTTTCTGTTATCTGAGTTGAATCTGCATGCAGCCAGCATTTTGCAGTCCATATGTCTCAATAGACTGCAGTGTGTATTGTTATCTGTTCCTCTTTCTCTCTACCTGACTGGCTGTGGTCCCCCAATGGCTTTGACCCACACACAGGTGGCTGTCCGTGTAGATGCATGTTGCTATTGTTTAATGCCAATTGCACGTTATGTGAATGTTGCTATTGTTTAATGCCAATTGCACTTTATGTGAAGGGGGGAAAAAATCATACTTGAAATACATACTCTTCAGGTTTGATCTGCCTTAATGCCATATAATACAAAATGTTTGGTTAATGTAAAGACAGTTGTAGCTGTAGTCTTGGAAACAAATATAAAAACTTCAGAAAGAGATTTTAGAATGATGGATATGTAGGGTAAACTCATGGTATCTCAGGTTGTTTGTCCTGTTTGCTGCTTAATGGTCATCAGGATGTCTATTGTAAAAGTAATGGATCTCACAGATGTCAGTGCAAACTTGAAGACAGTGTCCAATTAGAAATGATTTTTTTATGGGGGTAAAATCTGGAAATACAGCATTGCTGCATTTTCCTATGTGGCTCCTTTTGATTTATTTTCTCACCTCATTGTCACCATGATCAGCTACTAGAAAGAAATATTTTCATATTTCCAGTGACACATTTGTTTAATAACATTTTAAACAAGCATAACATTGTGGATGAAAGCATACATGCTTCTTTGCACATCCATTTAACTGAATGCCAAGTAAGGTCATGCACTGTGGGAGCAATAAATCACACAAAACAAAAGCGAGTCATATAGAAACAATGAGATAAAAATAAGGAAAGTATTGTGATCTTTTTGTTCATCTGTAACATGACTTCCCAGTAAGGTACGCTGGAGGTAAAGACAGCAAGGCAGGCTAGCTGGGTATTTCAGCATCTGTGCAGCAGGGTGGAAACTGTACTAGGAAAACATTTATGTGTATTATAACACATAGTATATCTTGGTACTGTATAATGTAAATATTCTCACGCCTACAACCTTCCTCCTAAATGTTTCCTCTTCTCTGGCGGTTTCATGCTTCCTCTAATCTCAGTAGCAGCTCATGTCTGGTTTGTTTGCAGATGCCAGTTGCTATCAGAGACAACATTTAACAATTTCTAAGCTGTTATTGTCTGTAACTGAAAGCCTAGAATATTTTCCCATAGCACAGTGACAGAGATGTGCAGCACTGATGTCTCCCCCCGTGTTCATCTGATAGCATGGTAACCTCCTTCTTTATGCTTCATCTCCCTCTTTCCTCTCTTGTCGTTTTGTTCTCAGCAGTGTCCTGCATGTTTCATTCGGTTACTGCAATCTGGACTTGTTTTGGATTGTTTCACCGTGGCCTTGCATTGCAACAGTGAGATAATTAACTATCACAGATCTGTGGAAGTGTAGGACTGCAGCAACAACACATAGCATGTAAATGTTTTTAAGGTCTGATATAAAACAAGAGCCAAATATTTTTCTCAGGAGATGGAGACTTAAATAGAGTTAAAATAAGAGTGACTATTGGTCTTACATTCATTGAAAGGGCAGAAACATGACCCCACAAAATTCAACTTCTGCAGGTTTTACATTATCATTGTTCAAGACATAGATTTTCTGCCATTTTCCAACTTTCTCAGTAGCTACTGTGAGGATTGTCAGATGCTTAATCTGATTCTAAAAACATCCGAACACCATCACAGCTGGAGTAAATCCCTACACCAAAGACAGCCCTTTCCAGGAGGATGACGACAGATCCTTTCACTCGAGACCTTGTAAACAAAGCTCTGGAGGTCTGATTGGCAGTGTGTATAGGAGAATGAGTAGGGAGAAGCTCTTTCTTTAGGTTTTTAAAAGTATGCATAGATCAGACTACTTTTTGTTTTAGCGATGAGCCAAAGTATTCAGTTAATCTGCTCGGTTTGTTTTCTATGTAAATTGTGCAAAAGGTTACTCTTCATAATTCACAAAATAGTTTTTACTTGACCATCACCTCTGACAAGGCTGTGTTCCCTGAGAGCAGAGCTTTCTTTCCCATGTAGCATCTATCATTAATACATCCATTTCCTCATTGATGTCTGCTTTAGCTCTCTGTCAAGTGTCACATGTTTATGAAAAAAAAAACCCACTTCGAAACCTGAGTCTTTAAATCCCTCACAGGGGGTTGTGCTCATCTGCCACTAAGTTATGCAATGTTGAACTGCCAAGTGCCCCTTGTAACTGTATCACTGAATTAAGAAGCATCTTCCACAGTAAACAAGCGAGAGTGTAGCCAAAGTAAGTGCAGAATGAGGAACTTTCAGGGCTCAGTCTAAACCTGTTTAGACAGTGAAGGTTGCATTCACTGGCACCTGACCAGAACTTTTCAAGGTACTAATGTCCCCAGCCTCCCCACTCCCCTCCATCCACCCACACACACGTGCATCATTAGCACTTAAAGCACTAAAATGTGTACACACACACAGAGAGAGCCAGTATCTAAAGGTTGACAAGCATTTCCTTAGAGATGTGCCATGTTGATGCAGATGTAATATGCATGATTAAAACAGGTACACATGGGTGCACACATAAACCACCCACCCACTCCCACACACACATCCATCCCCAGTGCTCATGAGCAAACTTGGCTGCCTTTGGCCCACCATTGTTCACTGGCACTGAGGCATAGCCAGGCTAAGTGAGGGCCCCTGATGGATACCTACCAGATTCAGACCACCAATAAAGGTGTGAGAGGAAGAGAAAGCAAGGAAATGGAGGGAAATTGAATAGGGGACTAGAAGATGGCACAAGATAGCAGAATATAGAATCCAAGGGAGAAGTGGGGAATTGGGGG
>NW_018127993.1:178799-200131 GCF_001952655.1 Monopterus albus
TGCATTCACATGCACAGGTGTGTGTATAAAAGTATAATATGGATGCCTCCCTCCTCTCTGCATCCATGTCATTCTGGAATAGAAAACGTAATGCAGGTATTAGAACTTCAGGTGCAATATGAGCTGAATTTTCACTCATCCATATTTTCTCAAAAAAGGCATTATTATTTTTGTAACAGCAGTGGTGGCAGAGCTAAATATCAAGTTAGTAGTTTCTCTGCTAGCAAACTACATCACCAGCACCACTATAACTTTTATTTTGGTGTTATCAATGGTGGTTTTTAAATGTCACCTTTCTCATAACGATTGAAGATTGAAACAAAGACTGAAACAAAACTCAGCACTTATATATTTCAGTGAGAACTCTTGCATCTCAAAGCAAGCTGCTAGTCTGATCTTCAGAGAAAGCTGTATGAGAATGTTTTCATAGGATGCTGGCAAAGGGGGCACTTATGCCCCAGGCGTTGTAAACAGAGGAACCAAGTCCAACAGCATTGCAACAGTCAACATCCCCAGGCACAAAAATAAAAACAAAGGAAACAATCTTGAAAGCAGAGCTGCTTGTTGAACTCCACTGAGGCCACACACGTCACATGGAACACAAATCAGTTTACAATGTGTTTTCTTTCATAAAAAGCATCAGCGACATAAAAGTACAGCAGTGGGGAGAAAGTTAGAGTGCTGTAAAAATGAAATGACCTTTTTATTGAACGCGTGGTACACTTGATAACAACAACTTAAGCAACCTGGTGGCCATTCACCCATCAGCAGTGAAGTAGAAACTACTGTTTGGCCCAGTGACAAGGGTGTGAAGTGACAAATGAGAAAGCAAACACACAAAGGTCAAACTGTTTGATTGCGCAAAGAGAGGAGAATCTGCTGTAACTTGTCTGCTTTATGTGAAACTCTCCTCAAAGTTAAAGGTCCATTAGCTAAGATTTTACACACTGTCTGATAAATCCAGTGAAAATAGGACAAGACTTGGTGTCTCCTTGCTATACTTCCATGAAATTCTGCTGCCTGCAGACCTTCTGTTGTTATTCCAGCTTCTCTGCCCTGTGTTGTCAAAGTACGGACTGTAAATTAGCCCCGCCTGCCACCTAGCCATGGTTATAAGAAATGTTTTTCAAACTATGAATAGCAGCCAGCCATGGAGGAGCTCTCAGCAGCTAAATGCCAGATAACATGGTTATACAATCTTGAACAAGGGATATGACAGACTACACGCTGGTACTTGACAGATCACAGCCTGCCATTGTTCACGACATCGAGGTGCCAGGGCCTGGGATTAGAGTGTGTGTATTACTTGCTTTGGAAAAGCATTAAAAAGGCGGGGGAACAGTGCGTTGTCTATCCTTCATGGAGAACTTCAGGTAGCAATTAAAAATAAGTGTTTTAAGCTGGTAGTAAAACCAAAAACTATTTAGTTAGCCCTGTAGTGTAGCTACTTCACAAGGCTGACAGTGAAAGTCACTGTGCTAATGTTAGCTGTTTCACTGTGACATTTAATGAATATGGTTCAGTGAAATATACCAAAAATGTTGTGAACAGACGAGCCATGTGTGCTACTATTGGTCAGCTTTGCACCACCATGTTGTAGATGTTGAAAAAAGTTCTGACCTGCTAGACTTTGTGTCGGGATGTTGTGAGACGTCCCAGACGCAGCACCGGTTGTCATTTATTATGACAAAATATACGAGTAAAACAAGTGATTGTCATGTCCTATGCTGTTTGTCGGTTCTGATGCCCTATGACAGTCCTATCAGGCTTAAATCATGTATTCTGACCTGGGCATTAGTCTAACACTAGCTTCAGACTGGAGTTTACCTTTTGTGCCGTTTGTCACAATCAGGCATGTGCAGTTTACATCAGTTAGAAACAGCGTGTGATGGGAGGCGCAGAGAGCAGATTATGGTGTCATTTTGTTTTGAGTTTCAGTAGACCCGCTAGGCTGAAAAGAAATAAAGTAGAGGAGCTTTAAGGTGCTGAAATGTTTCTGTTTCAAAGTTTTATCACATGATGAGTTCTTACGCATCTGATTCAGAGTTAGTAACAATAACATGATCTGATTTATTGTATCAGAAAACCTGGAACTGCATGCCAAGATCAAAATAATCCAAATGGGATTTAGAGCTGTTTGGAAAAACTGTACAATATTTCATGATATGTAATCAGAATGTATACTGCCTTGGAACAATATATTAGAAAACCCATTTGTCCAGAAGATTTACTGTTTAATGATGAGCTTCTCTTCCTCTCAACCTCACCTCCTTACCTCTCTTCCCCCTCCCTCCTCCTTTTCATCTCACTGACAGTGGGAGACATAATCAGGTTTAGTGAGATTTGTGAGTAGATTAGCAGCCACCTTGCTTCAGATAAGAAGCTGGGCCGATAAAGCCCTGTCCTAGGAGGTACATGGCTGTGATGAAACACCATATCTGACATGAGCAGATCTGCCAGGAACACAATTAAGACACTGTCTAGCTCTATCTTCTCTAATGGCACTTGTCCCTGCTAATCCCTTCATTCTGTGTTGGGGTGAGGTTGGTAAATTCTGACTAAAACCAGATCTTCCCTGCAAACTGTGGAACTGAACTAAGGTTGTCTAAAAATTGATGTGTGTACTTGTTGTCCTTTATGTTAGATTTGGATCAAATGGTAGACTCTCACAAACTAGTTGAGAAAATACTTTTCCTCCAAGTGAAACTGATATGGATTGAAGGCACTTTAAATTTCTAGCCTGGCTTGGCCTTCTGTGATCCAGAGACAAACAGAAGAGGTAGTACATGAACAAATATAACACTACAGCTTTTATTTGTAATCCAGTTTATGAAAGCTTTTCCAAAAGAGCTTTTTTTAGTCTCCTTTCATACATCTGGATTATCAGAAAATAATAAATTTGAGCTTTTCCAAAAGCTCAATATACAGTGAAACACACTTTTATATCATGATGCTGTCCTGCTAGAAAAGGCTGTAACTGGTCCATATAAACATCATAAGTGGTCTATGTGTGAGAGCAGCTTCATGTGCCAGGATCAACTTGCCAGCCACAAATCTAAACCTCAAATTCCATTTCACAGTGGATGATATGATAAAAACTGCATGTGCACCCACACAGCATTTGCATCACTGGCATTTATTTATGTTTTTAGCATACACACTTTGTGCTGATAGATGCATTTCAGATTATCTTTAATATCCTGCACAGCTGGAGTAACTAAACCCCTGAGGCCCATAACTTCTGGTCCATCTTTCTACAAATGGTAGACTTGCATCTCAAAGAATCTTCCTCTACAAGTCATTACACACACACACACACACACACACACAAAAACATATTGTGCAAAACCACATATTTTAATGTTGCACACCATGTGTTTGTGCTTTACATATGTACATAATTGATTGCTTGTGTGCATATTACACACTGCAAAGAAGAGAGGTACAGTATGCTTCTGATAAGGGCCATGATTAAGCAGAAATCTGCACAAAGAAGAGGTTGGAAAAGTAGCATCAGTCACTCATAAGTTTTGGTTTCAAGAGCAGTAATGTTTTATGGACATGTTGAAACACCTGCCAATCTCTAAGTGTGTTAAGTTGTAATATTAGTGACTAATAATAGCTACACTCTGTCCCCATCAAATAAGTGTGTATTGTATTTAAGCAATATTCCTGGTTTCTGCTGTGGCAGATCTTCCTCAGAGATGCCCTTCAGGGAATCATTATCTCAGTAAAATGCCACTAGATGGTTGAGTGCTTCCATCCACAGCCTCTTTAACCTGCATCCATTATTCAGAGGGAGTCTAGTGGAGTAAGAACCACTGGGAGACCAGAAGAATCCAGTTGCTCTTACATCTATAGATGATTGGGATGCTATCATTATTACATTTTATTTATCATTTTAGTGCTTGTTTATAGCAGGTCAAACAAGTGCAGGCATATATTGTGTGCATTTGTAGAGTAAGTGTAACACCTTACGCTAGTTGCATTTATTGTTTGTGGTTGTTTCTAATATTTACTGCAGGGCCATGTGGTTAAAAAATAAGTACATGCATTATCCTTTGCCATGAATGAAGAAAAGCATTAAGGAAGCCAGTGTGCATGTATTAATGGTTGGATGGCATTGTCTTAGATAGGTTATGTGTTTCCCGACTGTGTTTGTCACATTATGCTCATTATGTTTGTCACATTATGTTGTTTTTCATGTATTAACAGTAAGGTAATCTGGGGATTGTAACTGAATCCTGTTTGAATGGAGAGAAATGAATGAAACATGTGACAAGGTGTGACTAGTTATCCTGCAGTCTGGTGTTTGTGGGCAGATGGGTCTTTTGTCAAGGTAATTTGTTCAACAGAAAAACCAAGTAGATAATTATCTGTTGCTTTTGTGGCTATTAAGGCCATTGTTGTGTTAAAAACATGCTACACAGTGCTTAGTAGAGCAGCCAAAGGGGTCAATGTATGTAGCTGAGGCAACATGATATTTTTTCTTTTTGTTAACAACTAATTCAACAAATCCACAGTTTTGACTGTAGTGCACATTAGATCATAGCAAGTCTTTAAGCAATGCAAATTTGAATCTAATTTCCACCGGCAGCAATTTCTAAAAGGGCAGTCATCGTTTATACAAAGTCTGGTTTTGGCGGGCCTCCCTTAAATTACAGCTGCATATACTGTAGGTTCAGTTGCATCAGATTAGACCGCTATTTATGCAGGACACAAATAAACATGATAGGGTATTAAGAGGCAAGAGCGGAAAGGGGTGTGGCGGAGGTGTTGTATTTCATGCCCAACCACCTGGAGAGGAGACACTTAAGGCGCGCTGGGTCAGGGTGCCAGCGGCAGCAGAGGCGCCAGTCACGCAGAGAGGACCGCATCATTTGAATGACTACACTTGTAAAACTGTATTTGCATCCCCTCGGGCAATGGACAGCAGGATTACCCCGCTTGGCCTCGCCGGGCACACCGCCAACCCGCTCGGTGGTTTGCAGGTGCCTCCTTCCTTCCTGCGCCCTCCACCTCTCTTCCTCCGTGCCTGTAACTCCACGTTGGAGAGGGGATACCCCCGCACCCCGAAATGCGCCAGATGTAGGAACCACGGTGTGGTTTCCGCACTGAAAGGCCACAAACGCTTTTGCCGTTGGAGAGACTGCGTGTGCGCAAAGTGCACTCTAATAGCGGAGAGGCAGCGCGTGATGGCCGCGCAGGTGGCCCTGAGAAGGCAGCAGGCTCAGGAGGAGAGCGAGGCCCGGGAGCTCCGGCTGTTGTACCCTGGCTCAGGGATCGGTGGGGAAGCAGGGATCGCCCACAGGTCGCCTATAGGCTCCCCGGTACCAACGACTATCAGCAACGCTCCAACAGCTCCCAGTTTTGACGTTTTTGGAACAGAGAACCAAAAAGATGGTAAGCTGAAATACTGAGAGCATTTTTCATGTCGAAAAATCTTAAGGAATTCAACCATTTGTTGTGCATAGTTATATATTACTATTCGGTTTATTTGCAGTTTTGGTTAAATTCAAGTTGCAACACAAATTAAACGTTTTTTATGGTAAAAGTTGCATTGTTTTATGTAGCCTGTTTTACGCACAGTTTGGATGCAGGCATAATCATGTTTTTAAACCGCCTATTTTTCTTTTATCCATATTTCAGATGACAAATTAGGCAAATACAACTTTTATAACGGATTCATGGCTCGACCCCTCTTTGTACCCCACACCACACGGCTGTCCCCTCCGAGTGACAAGTTGTCTCCAAGCAAGGACAACACCACTTCATTTGCTGATCTGAGCACAAGTCCATCCCCGGTGTTCGATCAGCGCTCAGACCACACAGAGAGTCCGCGAAGGTCGCTTTCCTCCTCAGACCAGGAGTCAGGAAGCGAGTCGGAAAAACCCAAGGACCACCGGAGCATGGACCGGGACCCCACTCACATCATGGCCAAGATCTTCCCCCATCAAAAACGGGACACCCTGGAGGCCATGGTGAGAACTTGCAAAGGTGACATAGTGAAATCCATTGAGCTGGTGCTGAGCTCCAAAGAGAACAAGAGCGACTCTGAAAGCTTGTCTGTGTCTAACCACCCAAACACGCCCAGGCCTTCACTGGGGTTGCCTGCAACGCGGGGTGCTCTTGGAAACAAGTCAGCCTTCTCTCCATTCCACATACCGCCGACGGCCGCCGAGGGGGACAGCCTGTACGGGCTCGGCCCTCGCCTCGGTGTCAGCCCCTTACGGCTGGCCTACTCCTCTGCAAACGGTGGTGTAACAGGTTTTATGTCACCATACATGACATCCGGACTGATGCCAGTATTTCCAGTGCGTCCACCTTTGGAGTCGTATTCCTTTTCTGGCATGATCCATGACCTTTCTTACCTTCAGAGCAAAGCGTCATTGTGCAATACAGGCCTTTACACACGACTCAACAATGAGAAATGACAAATTAAAAATCGATACATGAAAAATGATATTTCTTTAGGTAATGATACTCTAATTTGGTTTTCAGATTTGCCTTTAAATCGCTTTTCACGTGACTCAGATCCGGTTAAAGTGTTGCATTCTGGCATTTTCCTTTATAGACTTGTTTATATAGTGTACATTTTGTAAATATTCATTATTTTTAATAAAGTTATCCAAGGGTGTTCTTGTGTTCATAATTGTGCGCCAGTAGTCTATTTATCTATCTATCTATCTATCTATCTATCTATCTATCTATCTATCTATCTATCTATCATATGGGATAAATGAAAAGTATAAATATATGTAAATGTGCCAGGTGTGTTTCTGCAAACGTTTTCTTCTTCAGACATGTAAAGAGAAATCCTTGTCAGCCTAACAAACTGTGCCTTGTTAATTAATTGTGTGTCACAGTGAATATACCCCCATTGGGAAGAAGGGTATACACCCATGTGTTGAGTGTCTACAGATTTTTTATGACCCATTTTTGTATTTTCAATCACACAGTTTTTAACTATGAGAATTAAACATTAGAACGCCATGGTACTGAAATGTGTTTCAATTAGTGACGAATATGAGTCGAAATGTCAGAGTCCGTGAGAGTGACTTAGGGAAGGCTTTTATACTACATGGTAAGTATTCAGTCGCCATAAATCTGGTTGCAAGGGAAATTCTCTGCCCATTTATCTGGCTGAGAGTGTCCCACAACCTGCTGTGCTAGTGAGATGTTCCTGTCCAAGATGGGGTAAGCCTAAATGCATAGACTAGAAAACAAGAAAGATATTTGTTGTAAAATAATTTTAAAAAACATACAAAGTACCCAATCAGACTACTTCTTATTCTGAACGTATAGACTGCCTCAATGAAAGTGTGAATAAGTCTCTGAAGCCCTTCTCGTTCGTGATTGGTCGAAGAAATCACATGGGGGCGCAGATTAAAACAAATAGAAAGCCTCAGATATGTCACATGACTTTGTTTTAGGAAGTCGTGACACGACCAGTTGGAAGTTGGATTTATATCATGAATGTGAAACACTCTTGAGTGTGTTATCGTGTGGCGGGAAATAGAAGGTTAACATGCGTTTCCAAATTATATTAGTCGCGGTGTTTTGTTGTGGTTTCGTGGACCTACGGAAAATAAGAGGAATATCCTCGTCATGTAAGTTCACAGACGCCTTCTAGCTATCAGCTAGCGCTACTTTCTGTCGTCCTATTTTGTGAATAAAATGCACGGTGTAACGTGATGCAGCTTTAACAGGTCTTTAGCTTCGAAACAGACAAGTTTTTATGAAACGGTCATCGTTGCAGATAGTTTCTAACAACTGTACACCGCATTTCAAGTTTATTTCCAGGGTGGTAATGTTAGCAATAGTGGGGTAAGATGCTCATCCACATACAGTGTATTGTTGGCTAACTCCACCTGTGGCCATCAAATAACACAAAGCTAACGTTTTGTGTTATATTTGTGCCCACAAGGCCATCTTAATTTGACCATTTTCTGTTACTAACTTCTGCACAGCAGAAATTTTGAGGTGACTTGATCAATTTTTTCCCCTTAACTGTTAGACTATAAGGTTTTGTGTGTTATGACAAAGGCAGACACAAAACATCACTGCTAATACAACGAGGAGATTCATGTGGAGAGCTGGGCAGGGTTATTTGTTTGGAACAAAACATAAAATGGACTTGTTTATTATTTAACCTGAAAAATTACATATGGTGCAAGAGGCCCCCAATTTTACATCATTACATTATTACATGATTTTTAAAACAGTTGTATAAAAACGACATTTAACAGCCTTGTTTATGCATGACCATGCTGTACATATTGAATTCATATCCAATCCCTTAGCAGTTTTTCAGCACACAGTGTTCATAAAGGGGGCATCTTACCCTACCAAGCCTGTTCATTTTAACAATTCCATTAAAATGTCTTCACCGACATTGGACGTAAGCACCCAACTTTAATTTTGGTACAGGTACAAAAGGTTGTCCCCTTTATTCTGTAACAGATAAGCGGTTCTACAAGGAGAGGAAGTCCTTCCTGTGCATTGATGGGTCTAAAATGATCCTGTTTGAGCGAGTGAATGATGACTACTGTGACTGTGAAGATGGCTCAGATGAACCAGGTGATACTTTAGCTTGTGTATGTTTACAAATGTCAGCCAATTAGAATCACCATGTGTCCTGTGCAGTGTTACTGCACACTACACATTCCTGTCTGTGGGACAATACAGGTGATACTTTAGCTTGTGTATGTTTGTGTATGTCAGCCAATTAGAATCACCACGTGTCCTGTGCAGTCTTACTGCACACTACACTTTCCTGTTTGTGGGACAATGTTTGACTTGACTTAATATTGTATGGCTTTGCTTTACATAACCAGGTATTGTCCAACCAGTCAATTTAAATCAGGTGATGGTTCGGCAGTCAGATTGACTTTTGAGAGGTCTAACTGTAGGAGTAGATGCTTTACTGGAAATTGCAGTGGGAGGTGGTTGACTCAGTTTCTACATGACAGTATAGGTTAATAGTCTGTGCTCAGTGTTTATGCAAATATTTTTCTGCTGTACTTTGCTGCCAACACACATGATCTGCCTGTAATACTGTTATGCTATTGTTATGCTGTTTCATAGTTTGCAGTTCAGGCAAAGGGTGGCTCATTTCTAACAGTGAGATACTTTCTGTTACTAGACCAGCTTTAGAGATTTGCTACTGGTGAACACAGGCGCGAGGCACAGTCATTTTTGACTCTTAAAACAAAAGGAAGCATCTTTATAAACGCTCGCTGAAAAGGGACTTACTGCACTGTACATTACATCAGTAACTGGATGTGTTATAGCTTCTGTAAATCCTGTGAACTATAAATAGTTCTCATTAGATTGATTTATTTCTGAAAGTTTGATTATGCGCTGCTGCCCTCTGCTCCTGACACCACATAGGCACCTCAGCCTGTCCTCGCGGCCGATTCTACTGCACCAATCTGGGTTTTCGCCCACACTACATTCCGTCATCACGAGTCAATGATGGCATCTGTGGTAAGGCTTTTTTATTTTATTTTATTTTTTTTACTGCATTATATAGTTCAGGGTGGAAGAAATAATACTCTACTGAGAGGTGACTTTAATAAACTTTCCAGAATTTTTTAAAATGGGGCAATGAATTAACAATATTTTCTGCTTCAGCACTTTTCAAGGACAACCAGGGCAGCGCTGCCACTTGATTTATTCTTGCAGAAATGAAATCCAGCTAGTGAAATGTTTTGATGCATATAATTTCTACACATCTTAAAAATTTGTTAAGGCAGCGCTTGGAATCAAAATAGGTTCAAGTCCTCATTTCAGTGGGTTAAACTATTTGTGTGTTTTTTTTCAGACATGGACAGGAGTTCATATTTACATGTGGTAAAGAAGCTGACATTTTGGAGCACACGCTGTTACAACTTTTTGTTGTACAAAGAAACAGATGATGTACAACAAGCATGGCTCTCTAACACACACGATGTGTACACACTCAGCTTTCCTTGAAAAACATCCTCTTCTTCTCTTCAAGGCCGTGCTTTCTTGTAAAATCAGCTATACTCTTCACTTTGGTCGACATTTCCTTTCTTGCATCAGCGCTTTCAGCAGCATTAGATGGCATTCAACCGTAGCGGGTAAAATAATTGAAGGTATGAAGAATGAAAGAGCAGTAGGAGAATGTTTCTCTATGCCTCCTTTTGTCTTCTCTCTCTCCTCCTCATCTACTCCCACTTCTTCTCATACCTGCCTTAAATGGAGCCGTTTAATAGTCACCACCATGTCGCTTTTCCTCTTCAGCTGGTTGTTGAAAGATTCTCATTGGCTTCATTTTCAGGGCTGTAATGCTCTTATTCCACTGGCCACCGATGGGGTTCTAGATAATTGAGAAGCTTCACACTGTGCCTACTCTCTTGGGTGAAACATCTGAGCAAAAGCCAGATCTGAGCACTATCAAACCACCATGTAGCTGTTCTTACAAAGTGGCTGATGTCAAGAGACGCTCTCTGAACCAGAGAGAAAGATATTGTGCCAACACAAAGGTCTGATTTTTGTCTCGGGGGATGAAAAATCATTGCCTAGATCAACTTTATTTGAAGAAAAGAGTGCACACATTCATGGTTTTATTAGTGTAAAACAACTTGTATAGGTAGCTTCATATTTGCAGTACAGACATCTGACTCTCTGCAAGAAAGTGAATACGCATTTTTACCAAAATGTCTGCTTTGATCTGCCGGTTGCTTTCCCACTTAATCATTTTTTCTATGAATTTTTCACAGAACATCTTCATATATCTTGTTTTCTCCAACTAACGGTCAAGAACCCGAAAATAGTCAGTTAGCTACCATATATGAGAAAGAAAATCAGCAAATACTCACATTTAAGGCACCTAGAATCAGTGAATGTTTGGGGTTTTGCCTGAAAAAAAACAAGTCATTACTTCTTGACTTGGATGATATGCTCCAAAAAGTACCTGAAAATAAGCAATTTATAGTTGCTGATTGTGTTTTATTGTGTATTCTGTCTGTTTTTATAGCCAAATTATGTTCTGATCTCCCTATGATGATTTGCTGAATGCTCTTCTCATGTCTTGTTTGTGCATTGGATTGGTTTCTCCTCTGTCTCTCGCCAGATTGCTGCGATGCTTCAGATGAATACAACAGCCATGTTCACTGCCAGAACACTTGCTGGTCAGTTGAAGACTGAGATTCAATATTTATAAAATAACACATGCAGAATTCAACTGAAAATATGTCATTAGAGGCCCATGCATAGCTAAAGATATAAATAATCACAATGTTCATTTTATTTGGGAAATCAGTCATTAGTTTGACACATTTGCTACAAATGCAGCTTTTCTTTTATCCAGTTTGTCTTTCACATGTATGGCTGTTTGTCATATTGACTACGGTGTGCTGCACCCATGCTATAGTGACTCATTCATTGTGCCACCAGAGGGCATGGTGTCACTATGTTTTAAAAGCGTGGTGTCGTTCAGACTTTCTCTTGTAATGTATATGCATGATGCTGAAATGTAGCCTGCTGTGTAAATGTAACTTCTAATACAGTAACCCACTTCTGTTGTTGACAGTCCTCCATTATTCCATTCACTGCCATTTTGCCTCAAAACCACATACAAGCAGAGCATATCTCATTAGGTCTCCACAAGGTCCACACTCGTATTGTGTTTGCCAGACTTCAAAAACAATTTAGCTCAGCCACAGCGCATCAGCCCCCGTCTTATTTATTTTTCTATTTTCCCATTTGGGTTCCTGCTGCATTGTGGGCCCTTAAAAATTGGATTTTGCCATCTCAGTGACCGTAGCAGGGGTGGCTGATGTTTTCTCAGTAATGATGGGAATGTGCGTCCTCTCTCTCCCGGCTCTTCTCCAGGAATCTGGGACAGAGAGAGAGAGCATACGTGGAGGGCCAGATGAGGACCTTAGACGAAGGTTTGCGACTCAAGCAGCAGCTGATTGAGGAGGGAGTGCTGCTCTGGAGGGAGAAACAGGTACACCGTATTATGCTGAAGTAATTACTTCTGTATGGCATGCAGTAGTAACAGAGGACAGTCACCTGGGTTTGAGCTTTATCCTGCTCATGCTGTGGGAACACCAGTAACTTTTCTCAAGTTTCTGACTGCGTTTCAGACTGTGCTGTTTGACGTGCACAAAACATGCACTATACTGTATTCATTAAGCAGTCTATACATAGTCTGTGGTGGCCTATATATTTCAACTTAATTCCTAGATCAAGAGAAAAGAGGTTATGTCAAATTGTTGGGCAAGGGAGAAACTGTACTGTAAGTACAGTTTAATAGAAGCTGAATTAAAGTTCAAGTATTAAATAATACTACAGTGAAAATACTGGGGAACTGATTTGTGTTTCTAAAAACATGCAAACAAATGGTTAAATTTACTTTGTGACAAAACGGTGACATATATTTTATGATAAACTGAGTGAGTTTCCAAATTACAAAATAAAGTGCAAGGCCTTGTAATTTCAGGTGCAATCTGGCCTGTTGTACTGTTCTGATGATCCCTTAATCTGCAGTGATTTTGAGGTTTTATAGCTCTTTAATTCCCTGATAATGAAATGATAGAGAGCCGATGTGGCCAGCTTGACTATTCATCATGTGTTAACTGTTTCATCAATATATAATATATATATATATAATATATATTGTTTTGGTGGATTCTGTGGATCATTTTACACACATAGCTTAAAAAAAACAGACCTGGATCTGCTTTAAATGATCAAATCTTTACTCCCTTCAGTGTCCCTTCACTCTCTGTGACTGTGGGGTTTGTCAGACAAGAGGTGTGGTGTAATCACACTTAGGTTTTGTTTTGTCAGGCTGTACCTGGGCACAGTGGTGCTTGGAGCTTAACATCAGCGTGCTGACATGTGCACATTTACAGCACTAACATGCTGATGTATAAACATCAGGTGGTAAACATGTTTACCATGTTCAGTCTGGGAAACATTAATGTCTGTACACAATGTTGTGCCAGTTCACTAGGGGTTGTGGAGATATTTTGAGAGACAGCCACACCACTAGCACGACTAACCCGCGGTATTTGCTTCCACACTGAATGCAGCGTGTTCTGTAGCCTGCATAAAAAGTCTTGTCTCTCATTTGTGACCATTGCAGTCAGTTTGTTGAATGTACAGTGACCGGTAGCACAGACTCATGCAGTATTTTGCAAATTACTGTAAGGCTCCTGGTGCACGGCTGTGCGCATTGGGTTCTGCAGTGTGTTATTTGGTTTTCAGCACCTGTCGCAGTGGCGTATTCGGTTTGAATCTGGCCAGGGGACTGAGTTGTTTTTATTGTTGTTTTATTATTGTCAGTAGCCAAATCATGCAAGAATGGCCCTGCAATTATCATCAAAATGTACCAGTGTGTAGCTGTTGTGTGTAGATATTGTCTTGGTTATCCTCAATAGATTTAATTAACCTTCCACCTTGGCTACCTGCGCTGCCACTCGGTAACTGTAGTTTTATTACCCGAATCATCAGCTAGCACACTTGATTGACAGGGACATGAGGTTAATTTGCTTTTTATATGTGTTACGCTCTGAGAATTCCTGCTCTAATCGAGCTGTTGTGTTTTGTGGTATTGTTTTGGCTGTACATGCACATGGCACCTGGTGCTGCAGGAGTCTGCTGCAGTTAGATCTTTGCTGCTATGTAGCTCTGAGAACTGTCAGATTCTTTTCCACTGTCCCCCTCATTTATACCATCACCTGCAACGCATCATATTTATTTCCTGCCACAAACTTAGCATTCTGTTGTATGTCTTTAAGGATTTTTATGTGTGACTATGCTTCATTTGCAATCACTCTAAAGTAACAAGGAGGGAATAGTTGGGGGTAACTCAGCACAAGTAAATAAGTACCTGAGTGATCAAGCCTAATTTTGAATCAACAGGCTCCTTTGCAAGCACTTGGCCAATTTAGAAAGGAGAGTCCTGCAGCTTGGTGCAAATTAAATGGGTACATTTTCCATCTGAGGATCTCTTTAGATGTTTGTACGATACATTTACTGGTTCGCTAGTTACTTAATGCATTTGTGCTTTAGGTAATCAAAGTTGCCCTCTCATCACGTTTACATGGTCAAGTCTGGCTCACATACTGCACATGGCAGGTTCATTTCCCTTTTTTTAGTGCATTGTTAATAGAAAAATGAAAATTGTAAGACCAGAGTGTTGTTCAAGATGTAGCTGTGGTTATTTTAAAATCCTTTTTGAGGTTGTGAAGGACTCATTAATGTTACTGCAGCACACTTCACAGTTCTGTGACTTTCTCAGGGCTCCTTTAAATCCTTGTGCTATTGTGTGTATTGATTATGCGAGAAATTACTTAAATTCAAGGTATTCCAAAGCACTTTACAGCCGTTAAAAATGTGTTCAAGAGTGTCAGGTTTGTTTAAAACATGCATTGCTCACAATGAAAGATACAATTGAAAAGATACAACTTATTTGACAGTGATTTTTCCCGAAGGCCGCTTTTTGTCACACACATGCACTCTTACACATTTCTGATTTGCCAGCTGACTGTCTCTGAGTCTGTACAGCGCACTCTGCTTTTCTGTTCTCTTTTTTCCCCCATGTTCTTTTCTGTGCGGGCTGATTGGCAGATCGAGGCTGAAGTGTCACCCAGCCCTTTGAGCCCCGCCGCGCATTGTGATCCTCTCCTCTCAGCGGGTCTCTGTTGATATGGCAGGGTTACCGCAGGGGCCTCGTCTCGGAAACCTTTTACAGTGACTAAAAAGCAAACTCTTCCCGTGGTTCAGGGGTTGTAGAAGAATCTGCTGTTTAAGAAATGGCACACACAAAACTTTTTAATCAAATTAGAAGCATTTACTGTACGCCGCGAAAGCCGAGTGTAGCATGTCAGCACAGCAGGCACTAGAACCAGTAACAGTAATGCTGCTTTTAATTGAATACAAATTAGTGTTCAATAAATTCCTCTTTGGGGAGTTTGGTGATTATCTTTCTGTTGACTGGCCCACTCTAAGTGTACATTTTACAGCAGGAAATGGTGTGTAGCATTTGCTACTCCTTAATCCTTTTAAACATGTTTTTTCTGGACCTAATATACTGTACAGTAGCTTTGTCTGAAAATTTTTTTTTGGTGTGGCTTTCAGAGAAACAATGTGCTTTGTGGTCCAAATAGTTACACAGTAGGGGGTAAGACTCAAATGCTGTGTGTGAAATCAACATTCCTTGATCTTTTAAAACCAAATAACTCTCATTTCACTCATCCCAATAAGAGAGGTCAGATTTTCCGGTGCAGTTTTTTGAAAACATGAATAATATGTGTGGTAGTTTTTGGTGTTATATATGGCATTTTAACACCGTGGATACATTTTTGACATATTATGAGTGTTACTTGCAAGTAAATATGTTCTTGTACACTCACAATGGAGCCCATAAATCACTGCAGCAAACTGAAGGTGGTGAAGCAAGCAGCATGGCCTAGAAAGGTAGTCATCCCTATCTGACCCAGGCAGAATCCATCACAGCATTATAAAAGTCTCTGAGGAGAGATCGGAAGGCAATTTTAACACACTCGCGCGCACGCTCACGGAGTCACTGCTCTTTCATTTTAATTGGTCCATACAGTGATGACAGGTTATGCTTGGTTGTCAAGAGCTGTCAGTTTTGGTGTCACAGCAACACCTTGACGCAAGAGATTTTAAATAGTCCGATGTGCAGCCTGGAGTGCTGTTGCACAGGTTTTTGTAAATACATGGGCTAGTTCCTGTCTGGAGGTAGATGCAGTATAATGGTGCATAAAGAAAGCTCGTGAAAGAGACAAGTTAAGGACAGAGACAGGTTCAGCCCTAAAAACCTGCTGACATCTATTCAGAAACTACATTATCTAAATATATTTGAAGTTATAAATTAGTTATCTTCTTGTCAATAATTTAATAATTGCATTGTTTCATTGTAATTGCTGACTATACATGATAAAAGAAATACTGGTGTTTTTAACAAACGAGATTGTACATGAAATGCATGGCACTAACAAACCATGACTGTACTATACAGTACCTGTAATTAATAGGTTTGAAAGTGTCCACCAAGTGGCTGCTAGGATGTTTGCCGTGTAATGCTGATCTTAGATGTTGTGTGCATCTCTTTCTCTTCAGGCCCAGCTCCGAGATCTTCAGCAGGTAGCTGAGGACTTGCAGATCAAACTAGAGGAGCACAGGAGGAAGAAACATGAGGCTGACCAACTCAAGGAGCAAACATTAAAGGCAATGCAAGGAGGGCACAGTGGTACGTTTCATGCCATCTTTAACCTGCTGTTTGGTTTGAGTCCATTCTGAATGATCTATTCAATCCACGGAATTGCTTCAGCTTGCAGACGCAGTTAGGTCATTGTTACGGCCGCCACGGGGCAGATTCTGTTTCGTTTCATTGAACGAAAGTAAATTGACCTCAGCACCTCAGGCCAGATGGTCAGGATGACAAATGATAGAACATGAGGAACAGCTGGAAGGGTTAAATACAGATGCTGGTGCCATTGAAATGAATGGGCTGGGAGAGAAGTGCTGAGACGCAGCATATTGCAGCCCCACCGCTCTCCTTTTACATTCCTCAAACCTTCAGAGAGAAGGTGCCTATGACTCACAGGAAAATTCCCTTATCGCTCCGAGCACAGGTTGGCTCAGCATTTCAGTAATGTTCAGACTGTGTGAATGTACAGAAAGTTGGGGCTGGTAGGAAATGGACTCAATCACTTTCAGCACTGAAGTCCATAAGGATTCAGAATCATTATGTGCCTGTAGGGAAGACAGGGCACAGAGATTTGTGAGGTGAAATTAGCTCAGAATTTTAGACTTTTAGATCGTAGCAGAGTAAATATTTAAACAGTTCAATTCCAAATATCATACAGAACACACACAACTTTAACATAAATGAATAAAACTGATGCACAGTCCACGAATAGGGGTAACATGAGGAGGATGCCCCCTTAAGGACATTGTCTGTTTACTGAAAAACTGAAAGGTGTTTAGATATGACTTCAGTATGTACAGCATGGTCATGCATAAACAAACACAGTTTAATGGCTATTATAATGGTAAAGTATTAAATGTCCCTAAAATTAGTTATAGACGTGCTTGTTTTGTTTTTATTATGTCAATTAGACAGTTCTCTACTGATCTGATGTCACATTTTTCATTACTTTCATGAGGTTTTCACTATATAAGCTAATATTAGGCTACTTTTTCCTTTAACGCACCATTCTGCTGGCACAGCTTTAAGTGTGTCATACACGATTTGTCATTCTGTCACAATTTCTACATCCTAAAGAGGGCTGTTACTAAATTGCATTGTTTCTGATCTTTTTGTTTAGCTATTAGGCCTATGGCTAAGCTCACAAGTAGCACTACTTGTGAACATTCAATGATTTTGTCTTCTTAGTGAAATAAAATGTAATCTCTGTTTTTGACAAAGGTTATATCATTTGGCACCTTTTTGTTTATGAAAATAGCAATATAAAGTACCAGTCAAAAGTTGGGACACACATTCCTATTGAACTGAAAGGAAAAAGTACTGAGGGGAAAGATGCCCCCGGGACCATTTTAACCCCAACAGATGTAAATTTTTCCATATATCATTAAATAGCAGACAAGTACATTCTATATTTTGTTCCAAACAAATACCAGCTCTGCCCATGAGTCTCCTCATTGCATTAATCGTGTGTTTTTCTGTTTGCCTTTGCCAAAACATACACAACCTTAAATTCTAAGAAGGAAAAATTGGATCACGTTACCTCAAAATCTTATATTGAGCAGAGTTCAGCAACAGAAACTGGTAAAATGAATATTTAAAAACAGCGGTTGTTTGGGCACATTGGCAACACAAAAACTTTGGGCTCAAATTTTGTATCAGCTTTGCTGATATTTGGTTGTCACAGGTGGAGTTACATGTGGGTGGGCATCTTACCCCGAGGGGCATCTTCCTCCATGCTACACTATGACATTCTGTTATTTGCTTGTCAGTATATGATACAACACATTTATTCACTAAAGCCAGTTGTCTCCTTTTTAATGCTGACAGATTTCTCCTGTCCTTCTGAGATGATGTGAAGTGTTGGTGTGATTGATTGTTTGTCTAGTGTCAAAATGCCCCTCAAGTGAAAGTGTTGATTGCAATAAAGGTCATTTGACTTTGGTGGATCCTCTGAGCATGCATCCATCATGCTTCCCACTGTGCAGGCTGACCTTTGCTAGATGTCACCTCCCCCATGTTCCTGAGCCTGTCATTCTTTACTTCTATTACTGCTCATCTTCAGGGTGCAACAACCATCAGTTTTCATTTCTGTAGTCACGTTGCCGTGTCTTGTTGACTCATGAATTAAAAACACACTTTCAGGTAAGTGTCCATTGAGTAAAATAAATGTATTTACATATTTGTGGTCCATGAAATGAGCTCCACAAATGAGAAACAACATAGAATCAGCTTAATTGCTTCTTACTCCACCAGTTTCTGTAAATGGACTGTGAGTATGCACAAGGTCATTTATCGCTGCTCTGAATAAGAAGTTACAGTAAGAACAGTTCAGACTGAGTCACTACAGTCTACATGACTGCACAGTCTGTTTTGCGATGTTACAAAAGCCAGTGTAACAGTGATTCAGCAGTTATTCTTCAGTAACCTTTACCACATCTAGGCTTTTATTAAGCCATTCTAATGACAGTTTGAGTTTTGTGTGTTGGGAAGTTTCAGTGACCTATAGACTTCTTATCCTGCCCTTCCCCTAGTTGAATTTTAGTGAATAAGTGCCATTAATCTGTCAGCAGTGTAACTCAGTAAACACTTTATGGCTCCCTGATGGGCCTTACTGGTATTATTTGGGGTGGCAGGCTGATGAGGCTTCCATGCACGTTTTGATTTCATTCCCGGAGTTAAAAATGCAGCCAGTAAAGCAGAGATGTTATAAGTGAAGTGATGATCAAGGAGTTTTTTTTTCCAAACTTTTATATCTGATGCGTGGCCCTGAGCTTGTTTTTAATTGTTTTTTTTTTGAGAGGAGCAATCTAATTAGCTGTAAATGTATTTCCTCTTTTTAGGTGCTTTTTCTGTTAAAGTGCTAGGTCACACACCACAGTTACACCACAGTTTTAATTGATGTGGCTTGTTACTGACGGCATTTGATAATTGCTAACTTTACATTTGTATTCTGTGTAATCCAAACCACCTTGGCTGCTTTAAAACAGGTTTCCAGGTTGGTGACAAAGCACACTGTAAGATGAGCCAGTTAAACAGTTGCCTTAACAGACACTTAAATTACAGAGAGCCCATGCACACAAATATTATGTCAAATATGGGAACTTTGCAACAAAAAAATGCTTTTTGGTGAACACAGAGTCTTTCCCTTTATGACCTGTCAGTGGCCCTTGTCAGCACAGGCAAGAAAAGCCAGAAGAACAAGGAGCTGAACCTGCAAAGTAGCTCTTAAATATTTTCCTTTACTGTGGCTGTCACACAAATATGTCTCCAGGGCTTCATGGGCAGTTATTGACAAGTTATAAAGGTCCAGGTTATTTGTAACCTTAAAGAAAATGAGTTTCTTGTGGCCCATGTTTGTATCTTTGGCACAGTGAAGTGACTATTGAGGGACATTAGATGTCACAGAACAGCACTGTAACGTGTATGTGTTTTTGGTATACATGTGTTTTCAGGGTTCTAATATGTAGAATTTTGCATAAGGCTGTTTGGGTATTAAGCAATATGTAAGAAACCTCTTCCAGGTTCCCTCTGAGGATTTCAGTAGAAATTCCCTTGAGATCACGGAGCAGATTCAGCACTAACATCTCATGTTTCTAAAACTTTGGTATACTCATATTTCTCCCTGCTGTAAAACAACAATCAAGGAACCTTCTCATCTTCTCAAAAATGTATATGTCATTAATTTTCTGTTAAAATAAACTTAGAAGTTGGGGCACAACAGGTTGCAAGGCATGAAAATTAACTTGCATTGCCTTGAAAGTTGAGCTAAGCAATTCATCTCTGATATTATGTAGTCATTTTTATTTGATATTTGTTACTGCTACCACCAGCAGCATCAGTTGTTGAAGACAATTGATCTGTGTTTTCTGTATATTCAGAAAACAAGTTGTGAAAATGACTTTGCCAGTTGACTTCTTGGTTGTCTTACTCTACATTAATATGCCTAATACATACAGTGGGGCAAATAACTATTTGATACACTGCCAATTTTCCAAGTTTTCCTACTTACAAAGAATGGACAGTTCTGTAATTTTCATCGTAGGTACACCTCAACTGTGAGAGATAGAATCTACAAAAAATTCCAGTAAATCACATTGTTGATTTTTGAATAATGTATTTCCATTTTATTGCATGAAATAAGTATTTGATCACCTACCAACCAGCAAGAATTCTGGCTCTCACAGACCTGTTAGTTTGTCTTTAAGAAGCCCTCCTATCTTCCACTCATTGCCTGTATTAATTGCACCTGTTTGAACTCGTTACCTGTATAAAAGACACCTGTCCACACACTCAATCTATCAGACTCCAACTTCTCCACTATGGGAAAGACCAAAGAGCTGTCTAAGGACACTAGGGACAAAATTGTAGACCTGCACAAGACTGGGATGGGCTACAGGACAATAGGCAAACATCTTGGTGAGAAGGCAACAACTGTTGGCGCAATTATTAGAAAATGGAAGAAATTCAAGATGGCTGTCAATCTCCCTCGGACTGGGGCTCCATGCAAGATCTCGCCTCGTGGAGTGTCAATGATCCTGAGAAAGGTGAGGGATCAGCCTAGAACTACATGAGAGGACCTGGTCAATGACTTGAAGAGAGCTGAGACCGCAGTCTCAACGGTTACCATTAGTAACACACTACACCATCATGGCTTAAAATCCTGCAGCGCACATGTCCAGGCCGGTCTGAAGTTTGCCAAAGACCATCTGGATGATCCCTAGGAGGCATGGGAGAAGGTCATGTGGTCAGATGACACCAAAATAGAACTTTTTAGTATAAACACCACTCGCTGTGTTTGGAGGAAGAAGAAGGATGAGTACAATCCCAAGAACACCATCCCAACCATGAAGCATGGGGGTGGAAACATCATGCTTTGGGGGTGCTTTTCTGCAAAGAGGACAGTTTCACTTTCAAGTCTTCGAACAAACTCTACAACTATTAAAATGCCTCAAAGAGGGAGAAGAGCTAATAAATCAGAAGCGAATGAGGATATGGAGGCAGAAGAAATGTATCACAGAGCGGCGCAAGTAATGGACATTGTGGATAACCAGAAACAGATGTACATCGCGCTGATGAACCAACAGCAGGAAAACTTCAAAAGCTTCGTGCAACT
>NW_018127993.1:202674-205560 GCF_001952655.1 Monopterus albus
CTGTTATAATTTTTTAGTATAATACTTGTGTGGTGTAGAAGAGAATCATTTACTGCTTGCAAACCAATGATGGTAAGATGATGTCATGGGGTAGGACTGGATAAGTCTGACTTCTTCCTACTCTATTCAAGCATGTACTAGGTATAAGCAAATTGATATTGGATTATGTGTACAATCATGTGTGTTGTCATATCAACTGTCTTTACATGCTTGAAAGAATAAATCAAATCAAATCAAAGCATGGGGGTGAAAACATCATGCTTTGGGGGTGCTTTTCTGCAAAGGGGACAGGACGACTGCACCGTATTGAGGAGAGGATCAATGGGGCCATGTATCTTGAGATTTTGGGCAACAATCTCCTTCCCTCAGTAAGAGCATTGAAGATGGGTCGTGGCTGGGTCTTCCAGCATGACAATGACCCCAAACACACAGCCAGGGCAACTAAGGCGTGGCTTCGTAAGAAGCATTTCAAGGTCCTGGAGTGGCATGGCCAGTCTCCAGACCTGAACCCAGTAGAAGATCTATGGAGGGAGCTGAAACTCTGTGTTGCCCAGCGACAGCCCCAAAACCTGAAAGATTTGGTGAAGACCTGTACGGAGGAGTGGACCAAAATCCCTGCTGCAGTGTGTGCAAACCTGGTCAAGAACTACAGGAAACGTCTGACCTCTGTAATTGTAAACAAAGGTTTCAGTACTAAATATTAAGTTCTATTTTTCTATTGTATCAAATACTTATTTCATGCAATAAAATGGAAATAAATTATTTAAAAATCTAACAATGTGATTTTCTCACAGTTGAGGTGTACCTACGATGAAAATTACAGATCTGTCCATTCTTTGTAAGTGGGAAAACTTGAAAAATCGGCGGTGTATCAAATACTTATTTGTCCCACTGTATGTGTCATATCAGCTCAGGGTTTAAAATAAATCTTGGAAAATCACAAGTAGGAGCCTTGAGATGATTGCTAAGAATAAGGAATTTATCTCAGCCACTATACTCACAACACCGACGAGCAAATTTAAATGAGTACGTCATTGATTTTGCACACTGCAATGCTCTTATTGTGCTGCAGTGTTTTCTGAAAACAGCAAAGTAAAAGTGCAGCCTTTTTATCCATTTCCGTCATTTATTTTTATTTTTTTCCTGCAGAATGAGATGTTTTCCAGCCTGGTAATACTACATATAGTGTATAAAAGAAAGCAAAACGTATGTTTTTGTTAGTCTTGGAGTGCAGAGCCGACAAAAACAAAGCAAGCTCTGTGTGGATAACATGGTCTGTAGCCCAGGCATAGATCTGCAGTCTCCTGCTGATATGTTCCATTTTCTCTGTTCTCTTTGTGCCTGTCTTTATTTTTCGAGTGTGCTGTGCTATCGCCAGGGCAACATGGGTGGATGAGTGATGGTGTCCATTAGTAAACATAGCCCCCTATACTGTATGTGCCATCGGCCTAAAGAGCCAATATCTTGAGCCTCCTTTCTCTCTTCTTTTTTCCGCCCTCATACTCTCTCTGCTTGTTTTCCACATTCTTCCCCACTCTTCCTCTTACCTTTTACTAAATCACCCCACTCTCCCGCCCCCACTCCATCTTTTACTTTCTCTGTCTTCCTCTCCTCCCTTCTCCATCTATCCTCCTTATGGTTGTTTTTCTGAGCTACAGCTCTGCAGTAGAAGCAGGGATGAGACCATTTCTCTTCCTCCTTGGTGCACTCATTTTGCGAGGCAGAGCGACTAGAGGATGCATTGAGAATGTCAAGCATTAAGTTGGGAACAGAGCGCTTTTCAAACAAAAGAATAGGCCACTAATATGACAGATGTTGTGTGTATTGCAGAAAAGTATTAGCAATGCTTTTTTTTTTTTTTACCCGCAGTTGAGTAGAGTCAACAACGGGGGTGAAGAATCTTCCAGGCATGTCGTGGGGGGACGAGATGTGGTGTGCAATCTTGCTTCTTTTTAAACCTAAATCCAAAACACAGCATGGCTTTATAAATATGGATTTAAGGTTCATTTTGGCGAGGCTGAATTCATGAACTGCGGTTTTTCTTTTTCTTTTTTTGCAGCACACACACAACAGAGGCACTCTACACTAGGAAAAAAATGCTAGTTTTACAATTAGCTTTTCTGTAATTAGCACGGAAAGGTAATTGCGGCGGATGTGCAATTAGCATTATGTAAAGTGCTTTTCCCCAGACAGACAGGGGCCAATCAGTTTGCCCCTTTATATCCTTCATTCTGCTGATGATGTGGGAGATACTTAGAGCCGAACATCAGAGAATTTCCTCTCTCTCCCACTTCAATGAATGTGATTCACAAAATGAATCAGTTGGGGTCACATGCTCACTTGAAAGGGGGTTGAGGAAGTTTTTGCGTCCTCTTCATCTGCCTGTGAATATGAATGGAGAAGAGGGAAATCACTGTCATACCAGCCGTTACAGCACAAGGCCTCCTGATTGCATTTTGGACTCTGACATGCTTTTTTCTCCTACAGGGAAACCAAATGTTCTTGCACAGCGTGACTGACTCAATGCCTGATTGCCCAAAACCTCCATCCTTTCCCCCCCCTGCTTAAATTCAACTCCAGCTCTGTCCTTTTCTCTGCCTCTGTTTGCATTCACATATATTATTTTCCTGATTGGTGATTAAAGAGCAAGTCACACAGTAGTTTTGCTATAAAGTCTGTTGCTTATCATGAATTATTCTGTTTTTAATGTACTGATAGAATGTTGTTTTTGTTTAGGTCTCAGACGTCACAATGACACCGTATCCAGCGTTTTCAAGTTACTGGACTGTAACAAAGATGGCAGGTAAATAACATGCTGATCTTTTTTTTTTTGTTGATTGAAAATCATGTGGCTCAAATTTTCTTTTCAAAAATGTTAATAAAACA
>NW_018127993.1:205589-247697 GCF_001952655.1 Monopterus albus
TCTTTGATTAGGTTTTCTTGAAGGTCAGTACTGATCCTGAAACAGTTTCACTCTCAGGATTTCACTGGCTTCTGTCACGGTATTTAGATTGCTATGAAATCCAGTGCTGTTCTGCTTCTGGTCAAGCTGTGAAAATGTACCACAGAGCAGTCTCCTCCATAATAGCTGCATCCTGCGACCCGTGTTGCCCCCTCCCAGTCTGCCGGTTTCTGGTGGGTTAGAAATCATCTAGTTGTGTTTAAAGAACAAAATGTATCTTCTAACCATCTAAAATAGTCATTTGTCTCAAGTCAAAGTCAATTTACCAGTCAGTCTTTTGCCAGTGTTAGTCAAGCAAGTCTCAAGTCCTCAAATTTGTGATTTAAGCCTGACTTGAATCAGTCATGACTTGAATCTCCTACCTCTGACATGTACTACCCCCATGAAGTCTCATCACTTTGAATTAAGCACACCTATCCCATTGTCTGAAAGTCCTACAACCTGTTTGTTTTTCAGAAAACTTTCATAGTTTCATTTGCATCGTTGAATCCTCCACCCCCCATTCCCCAGTCTGCCAGCTTCCCCCGGGCCACCCAAGCTGACTAACATGCTATCATGAGCTATGTTTAACCTCTGCAAGCTTTAAAGACAATGACATTCTTTTTGCTTTCCAGCAAGATGCATAAACATGTTGGTGGCTTGAAGAAAAACAGTGCACGGTGTCCAGTGAGTGTGTCCCCACATGCTTTATTTCCACTGCTGTCCCCACCTTCACGTTCCTTGCCTTCCCACACCACGTCTAGAAAAAAAAAATCAATACTGCCTAAGATAACTGGGCATATTCTCGCGGAAAAGAAGCGGGGTTGGGCATAGTAAACTGAAAGTACTATAAAACATATGGCCGCACTGAGGATGAAGTGCTTGTGCAGCGATTTTCCAGGGAGCACTATGTGCCCACTTATGTATTCCTGCGCCTGGATGTGTACCATTATTCAGCCCATGTGCCCTTTCCCTCCCCAGCTCTGCTTCCAACCATTCGCTCTATCTTCCCCATCCCAAGCAGTATCTCTCCACAGGCTGCATTTAAACAAACACTTTGCTAAGCTGAAATATCTGTAAATGTTGCCTGTTTCTATACAGCCATTGTTTCAGGGCATCAGTCAATGAGATTCGACGAGCTGGCTGACATGTTTTGATGTCCATTTGAATAAAGCAGGATGTGGATGGAGGCTTTGTATATGCATGCTACATTGCCATTTTTTCCTGTAAGGCTCTGCAGCTCACACACCCAAGTGTCACGCTTGATTTAGCTGCCGTTATTATGAATGCAAAGTAGAGAGTCACCAGCACACCTCATGCTTGCACACTGCCAGTCAATTTTCTGACTTTGAACCAGATTAGCATGCACATTGCAGACTCTGTCTTGTACTAAAAGCTCTTGGCTTTGTCCCTAATGACACTAAGCAAAACACTACCCCATTCTTAATCCTCTGGCATTGCTAATTATCTGTAATGCAGATTCACAGATAATTGTGCTCTCATTTATATTGTGAACTAATCTCATTTTTATGTCCATTTAGCCACCAATACAGTAATTGCCTAATGACAAAAATGTCATCATTTTTTCCATGAAGTTATGAATCCACTCTGAAATACACAAAGCTGATCAACATTATTGTATTTAAATACACATATTAAGTTAGATTTTTGGTTTAACAGGTTGAGAAATCCTGAACATGTAGTTTTAGATGTCTAGAAGTAAAGGACCAGTCTAAAAGTATTTCTCTCCAATATAGTGGTTATTAAGATGTGGACTTTCTCAGCATTATTTCATTCTGAACCTTCCCAAGCACCACACACAAGTGCAGCCCACAGTGCCAGCTGGCAGGCAGTTGGCCACCCAGTGCAGGATTAACTGGTACAAGTATGCTGGTCTATAAATAGAGTCTGCCAACTGCTTCAGGAAATGAACCACGATGGAGCCTCCCAGAGGCCCACAAACAGGTTGTGCTTTTTATCCCCTTCCCTCTGTCAGGATTTATCAGTGGGTGAGTGTCACAGTGAGTTCCCTAATGTTTATTACAGTCTCTCTCAGTCAAACCTATTGTAGGTGTGTGTTGCAAACCACTCGCTCTTATGATACATTGGGTTATATTCGTATGAATGCCCTTTTTGATTGAGGCCAAAGCTGGTTATCTTCACACAGGTGTTTCAGAGTGCCACCTCACAATGGAGACAGCCATTGTTTTTCTCCAGCACTTACCATGAGCATTGATCCTTTCTAGTGGAACAAGCTATTCGCTTTGTATGTTTACCTGCTCTTCTACTTTTGATGGACTCCTGGGATTGATCTTGGCTATGCAGTCATTATCTCCGCTCAGTAGTGTTAGTTTAGGTGGAACCTTTGGAAGAAAAACATCAGCAGGGAGGAATGGCTGAAGAAAAGATCCAACTGTAATCTTATCTAAGGATAAGAACTGCTGTTTGTGATTTTGATTGTGCTGTGTTGCACTGTGTTGTGTGCCACTCAGAGTGAGATAGGCTAAAATGACTGAGAATCTGAGTCAGTGCAGAGCTGAATAAGCCCAAAGCGACCTAGAAAATGGGCTCACCCACAAATGAAAATGTTCACACACCGGCATATCAACTGGAACACAAGTAAAGGTTGTTTTGCACTTTAATATGTAATGAGTTAGCTAGTGCTGCATTCTTCTGTTATCTCCAGAGAAAAGCAGAAGAGTGGTTCATTGATAAGTCTGGTAAATCTAAACAGCCTGTACACAAAATGCTTTGTTGTTTTGGCGGGGGTGGGGGGTGAAGCCAAAAGCTTGTGCTTTATGTTAAAAAGTGCAGTATTTAATTCACTGTTTTCAGGGTTTTTCCTACTCAAAAAAACCTAAGTCCCACTACAGCAAATGAGGTTGAATGAGGTTCCTGTCAGATGCTCTGCCATACAGGTTGTCATTTACAGTGTTGTAATATGATGGATTCAAAAAGGTTTACATCTGTCTGGAAATGCCCTTTAAACTGAGCAATTCAATTTACTTAAACACATTTTGTTAATAAGGATTTAATAAGAATTAAGTAAACAATCAGAAGGACTTTGACTCAGCTCTCCTCAAGACTGAGACAAATGTAGTTTGAGAATTTAACACTGGACCAAAAAAAGATGTGACTGAGACATTCCTCATCATTGCACCAAATTACCAACATTAATTCACATGGTTCTAATCTTTATCTGTTTTTTTAAAACACAGTATTACGGTGGATGAAGTCCAGGCTAAAGTGACACTTGTCCATGATGCGGAGCGGGTTTTGTCTGAGGATGAAGCAGTGGTAAGCTGCCTTTTATTTATGCCGTTTAGAGTCATACAGAGTACTAATATTCTTCTGCAGTGTGAACTAAATTAACACATCTTTGATGGCATCAGTGCTTTATATTGAATCATGTGATAAACGTGACAAAATCAAATGATTTCTGTTTAATAGACAATAGGTGACTTCATAGTGAGTGCAACAGGAGGATATGGTTCAAATCTGAGATTCCCGACATTATAGGCAACCTGCAGAACACAATGGGCAGTGCCATAGCTCCTACACAATGGACCTGACAGGAAATGCTGAAATGTCACAAAAACACCTGGGCGCTGTAGTTTTATTCAGATGTTACTCAAACAGGACTATTTTCAGCTGTGGATCAATACACGTTTGCCGCATTAGTGAGTATTTATGGCAAGTCGCAAGCACTCTATTGCACACCACCACCATTATAGAGTTTGCATCTCATACTTGTGCATACAATGTCCAGGGTGTACCCCCCACCCATCCACACACACAAAAAAACATCTACACCCATCTTCTCTGTGATTTTTGCATCTTGCTTGGGTTGACTGTCTGCCTGGCTTCGCTGTTTTCTCCGCTCACATCGTCCCTTCCACATTCATTTGGATTCTGAACAGGATGAGCACAGTTTCCCAACAGTGATTTTCCCTCAAGCAGCAATGTGCGAGAATGTGGCTGTCTGTTTCACTTTAAACTTGTTGAGCCTCCCTATTACCAGGCAGCAGATATATCAAAATCTCCGACGGTAAACAAAATGGCTAGAGCTCAATTTTCCCCCTGTCTCTTCCCGCTCCCTTTTCTGCTTTAAATGGTACGAACAACCTCAAATCAGAAAAAGTTGGGACGCTATGTAAAATCAAAATTGAAACCAAATAGTGTTTTGTAACCATCTGTGTCACATTATTTCATTGAAAACTATACAGCAGCACATTATTTGATGTGATACCTTATCAGTTTTATTCTTTGTTCATTTTACATACTGTCCCAACTTTTTCTGATTTGGGGTTGTAATTGGTATGCACAGTCATACACACATGCACAAAAAAGAAAAAAGCTATCTGCTGGGTTCTCCCACTGCAGGGCTGGAAAAGTTAGTTGTCACTTAGCTGAAAATGTGTTTACAGAAATTAAGCTCCTTGTATTCATGATTAGAGTAGAATTGTCTTCCACTCTTTTAGGGCTGACAGTGTGCATCCTGCATTGCTTTACTAATTTTAGCTTGTGAAGTGTCTAACCTGAGAAGCTGTTTGGAGGTTGTGGTGTTACATAAAACAGAAAACAGCCACACATCACCACCGCTGTAACCAATGAGAAACATACACGGACGGGAAGAAAAAAAATCAGTGCTGATTTGTTGTTTCTGCTGGCTAACAGGGAGGCTTTCCTAATGAATTCAGCTGCATCTGACGAGGATGAATCAGTATGAATATGCATGGATATGAAAATGCGCACTTAACTCCAACCACAACAAACGGTGATCAAGCTGGGCAAATTAAACAGGGTGCCACTGACAGTAGCTAACAGGCAATTTACATTAGAACTGACAAACGGCCGCGTGTTAGCACCTTAATCACAGTCCAAGGGCAGCAACTGTTGTACCATATAAGAATTAAATTCTGTGTTGAGCGGATTTAGATAAATGCATTTGCTTTATAACTCTTTATTAAGTACTTTTTCTGTCAACTTTAACATTGCAGTTATGCACAGCCAGTGCCTTGCCTAAATATGTATAAATCCTTTCAGGTTGATGAGTAAGTACCACAGTTGTTGAGTGAACACCATAACACTATTTCCTCATACTGTTTTCTATTGTATATGTGGGGACAGAAAGAAAAAGAGTTATTTCCTCATCGATGCTCAGTTGTAATGCTTGAGGACCTTGATTACTTTTCTTCTGTCGCACTCAGAAAAGGGCCATATATATATATTTTTTGGCACACTTATTCAATTTATGTCATTTTCACACTTTTTTATTAGTTTCCTTATTCTTTTTCCTTTCTCTTAAGAAGGTTTGGCCTCCACAGAAAATTCACTTTCCACTTCAGCGGCCCAGATAATTCAAGAACAGAGTGGATTTTCAGTAGAACTATTTGATGATCAAAGGAAGCCCTCAACTCTGGAGGGAAAGGGGATATTTCGAAGTGGCTGCCTCAGTATTGTATCATTATGTTAGAGACATCTTTTCCCGTAGAAACCACTGCTAATGTAGATTCAAGTTCACTCACTTCAGGAAGTAATCATAGGTATCCAAGAAGAATGTCTTGTCGAGTTGTCTCTTTTTTTCCAGCACGCTATACACAGCATAGAGTTGAAGGGATATAATTTCAAGCTGAAACATTTGCATATAACCTGCTCTTAGAAGCATCTTGCAAACACAGGAGTGTCCTCGTTTTTTGGCATTAATTGTAGATCAGTACATTCTCAGAGACACTGATGTGTGACCAAGCTCGGACTGTAGGTATGTGTTGGTGAAAAGGGCTGCAGGAAATTGCAGGCGCTTGTTCAGAGGTGAATTTCACTTATCCATCTACTACCTTCCTGCCTGCCTTCAAAGCTCCTTGTTCAGTCTACCAGAAATCAAGAGAGACCTAGTGTAGAATATGATTTTCTTTTGAACTGGAGAACGTAAGAAACCCTTGATTAAAAAAAAAAATTGCTCAAGCCCTTCCTAGTAGTGATAAGAGAGCAAATTTGGGGGAATTTCATTTTTTAAGTGTGTACATGAAAAACATTGCTGTAGGTGCATGAAAGGTTGGGAAATCCCCACAGCGCCTTGCTAGTCTGTATGGAGACCTTTCATTTCACACAGTCGAATAATATTGGCTCGAACCCTAGGGGTTTTTAGAAACAGTAGAAGAGCTGACACTAGTTGGTAACATGGTAGCTACTGTAGTATAGTTGAGAGGTAGCGGTGCCTGGACACCTTAAAGGTCTTAATTTTTCAATATCAGTATTGTATTGTGGACTTTTGGTATTTTTACACCTCTATAAAATACAGATTTTTACTGCTTGATAGAAAAAGACTTTCTTTTCTTTCTTTTTTTAAATCTAAGTTTACATAATGTTCTTAAATTTCTACACAGCTGTAAACTACATATTGTCCCAGCCTTGTTTTTGCTTTGTGACAATGTGTTTTTGAGATAATTCAGTGGGTTTTTAAATGCTTTCTTTAGTTTCAAAAGTATGGGAGTTATTTAAAACCATAAACAAGCACTTAATTCTTCAGTTTAGCTGAAAAATTCTAAATGACTAAATCCAGAGATGCACTGTTTTCACTGGACAGTTACATTCTCTGCAAAACAAGTGAATTTGAGCTTTTCTTCTTTGGAAATTGAACAATTGTGATGGCATTTAAAAAAAAACTATTTTCTCACAAATTTTTAGACCATAGTTAATTGAAGAGTTAATAATAAAAAAGTCATTCATGGTTAAAAATAATATATTCACATTCTCCATTCGACACAACAGAGGGCCTCCAGAAAACTGTGACATTTCATAGGAAAAACAAGGAAACAAAAAATGATTGCCATGTCGCATGATAACAATAATAAGTATTACGCTGTCCTGCTTATCCAACGGTTATCAGCAGTAAAAACCTTTTGTATGACGTCCATCTGGTTCTGACATTTCTCTGTCATAGTGACAGATTGACGGTGTCCCACAGAGCCAGAAAGCACCTGTAAAGCAAGCAGACCTGATGCGACTTCACCTTTCTGTCTTGATGCTCACAACAGCCACCAATGCACAGATAATAAACACGCCTGCATGGCGCTGCCCGCCCACCCCTAGTCACCGACAGCCAAGGTCAGCCACTCGGCCAGCTCTTCACACCATCTGTTTGAGCTGGTTGACATTTGGCCTTAGCCAACACTAAAATCTCACTTGAGAGGGGGCCCCTGCATATTTGCATTCTGTTTTTGTATGTCAAGAGGCCAGGTTTCTGCATTTTTTAATCTTAAAGGCAGGAATGAAGTTGTATTATGGTATGTTGTGCAAGGTGTTAGTGAAGAGATAGATGGAGTGATACATATTAAATCAGCGTGTAGGCTTTTAAAGTGCTACATGCAGTGGCTTTTTATACAATGCAGCATAATAAACTGCTCAGTGTATCTAGAGTCCATATATTATCCTGACTGTAATTGCTGCACATTTAATCAACACCAAAGACACTGTACGGTTATAATTTAAATCCCAGGCACATGAATAGGAAGGCAGGCATTACATTATCTTGCTTGATGGTGTCTCAGCAGCTTCCAGAAGGGGGCAGCAGGCCTCTAAGTTGAATGTGAACTATTGGAAAAAAGGAAAGTCACATTCACAGGTCATTTATTCTTTTGTTTTGTCATGGACTGGGCCTCCGGTGCTGTCTCCCTGCCTTGTGCGCTCAAGAAGCAAAAAACAGAGAGAGAGAGATCCCTCCTGTTCCGAAATGAACAGTGCTCATCTGCCTCCAAGAATTTTCTTCTTCATACATTGATGGGGAGGTTTTGTAAGCTCACAGTGATTCAAGGATTTAATTTGAGTGTCCTGAGGAGATTCTTGGGTCTGGAGGGGACCAAGTCTTTTTTAACCTTCTGTATTTGACTTACTGAAATGCCTTTTTTTTTATAGCAGTGAATGTTCTTACGTCACTGCAAGTAACCTAGAAGTTTAATTTAATATCTGCAGACCTAAGCTGTACATGGGCTGTGTATGGATATAGGCCATGATGTTGTTTTACAGTGCTTGCACAGGCCTGTCATTCCACGTGGTGTTTGCTTGTTTATTATACAGTAGTTAAGGTAAGCCATGCACAGCTATGATCTCTGTAGCTTAGATGTTGGAGTGAGGTGTGTGGCGGCGAGCAGAATCGTGGCAGTAAACACCAGGAGCCATGTATGTACTTTGCATGTCTGTTTCTGTATTCCAACAAGATGTGTTAAAGGCCTGGTGGGATGGTGGGGAAAGAGGGTTGTCTGTGCGTTTCCCCCCTTTCCCAGCCATTCATCATCTCCCATCACCTGTGTCATATTTTTGGTTCCCAGCTGGAGTATTTTCAAGTTATATAATGTGACAGGCTGAAACCAGAGGTGGAGTGATATGCGGTTTGTAGAGCTGAGACAGAAAACTGACCTGCTAAAAAATGCTGTAATGTGTCATGTTCTTTTGAGATAGGAGGACATTGAGGGAAGCAGAGGAGGAGAGGTACAACACCCAATGATTTGGGTGGTAACTGTGAAAGACTTTTTTATTTGCTTCAGGCTGCACACCTGACACTTGACAATCTCTCGCCTTTTCTCCTTCTTCTTCTTTTCTGCACTTGAGTTTTGTTATGTAACTGTAGAGGTTGTGCGGGTCGTGCAGGTAATGGAACCAGTGGGAGGTCAAAGGCAAGAGAGGAAAGGAGCAAAGTGAAGAGGCATGGCTTTATACTGCGGTAATAAGTCCTGACAGACTTTTTTTTTACATCAGGAAGTGTATTGTCTATCTGTATGTCTGTCTGTTTATATACAAGATATTTGTCACTATTTTGGCTTTCTTCTTAAAGATAGTTCAGCAAAATAATTAACAAGTGAAAAAGAGTGGAAACAACAATAAAGCACTGTGCATAAATAATACAGCGTTAGACCTCAGAAAGTTCATACAGCTGTGTTCGTAGCACTCTGACTCCATTGCTGAAAAGCCTGTTTTTCAATCTGCACTGACAAACCAGCTTTGAAGCAAGCTTAAGGCAGTCATTTGTATTCTTATCAGCTTTAACCACTTGACAAGTACTATTGATGCTTCACCCATGTAACTGCAGCATTTGAGAACAGGGAACACACTGTGCAGTGAGCAGCGTCCAGGGAGGACATCGGTTTCCTCTGGGACAATCTATGCTAGTACTTCACAGGTGAATGCATTGATAACTGATCTTATATGGTATCACAAGAACAGAAAGCATGTCTTAGCTATGGGAGCAGTCTCCGTCTTCCTAACATTTTGGCAACATTTTAGAGGGTTATTCTTAAGTTGCACTAATGACAAAGTATATAATCCGCTTATTTTCTATACCGGGTACATGAATTACATTCTTACAGTATAGTTGGAGTAGGTAATATACTTTAAAGATGATTTGACATTAAAATTTCAGTCCTTAAGAGTTCAGTCCAGGTTTACTGGTGGTAGTAAGGTGCGGTTTAATACTGCAGCAAACATTTGTTTATCAGAGGCAAGGCAGAGGTACAAGCTCACATTTTTTATTAAAAAAGTGAGTCAAAGTAATTGCAGCTGCTGTGAGTATTTTTCTATGCATAGCAGACAGGAGTTGCTTACCTTGCTGAGACCTTAGATTGGTGCAACCTGCGGCTGAGTGACTGTTTGATGAATTTTTGCAGGCAGTGATAACCCTGGTGACAAATATTTAATGTATATAATGTAATGTTCTGCAGAATTCAGTTTTTATAGAACTACAATATCAGGTTACCTCAAAATCCCTCTGCTCACAGAGAGTCTACTGGCTCCTTGAAGGACCTCATACCCTTACTGGGGAATTGGTTGATGTGATTTGTTGTTTTCATGGTGACCCCATTGCGCAGCACATACGACAATAATGAACACTCTCAAAGGCCATGGTGGCACCAGAATAGTGCACGCCCTCAATGTTTCAGTTATTGTAACACTTGGAGCAGTTACACAACCAGACATTCAACCTGAGAGTTTTTCTTTCCCCCATTGGCTCGGGGCTTTGGGGACCAGCAAAGCTTGGGCTTGCTAGCAAAGGGATGACACAGAGAATGACAAAACTCCTGTGTCTGTCTGTCAGGCTTGGTCTTTATCTGACTGACATTTGCTGGCTCAGGCTCATCCAGGCTCTGGAGAAGCCAGGGATAAGAGTCAGACACATGTGGCTTTTTCCCTTGCAGTTCTGTCTAGCGCGAGAGTCTTCATCCTGCTTTTACAGACTGAAATATAAATGCCTCTAAAACAGTATAAGAAACCAGTGTGTCTTCATGTGCTGCAGCAATGTGCTATTGTTTTTTGCAGTATGCTGTCATGCGGTGCTTTATGTTTGTCTGTGCTGACCCAGCCTATTGGTGATTAAGACTTGATAGGGCTGTTACTTCTGCAGAAACATTTCTTGTCCTCTGAGTGAGTCAAAAGAACAATGCAAGAATGCCATTTAAAACTGATGAGCCAAAGCCAGCATGAAGGAGGAGAGGGGAGGTGTAGGTGTTAAATTGATTGGCGAGAGAAAAAAGCATCTGCTTTGCAATAGCTTAACAGTTGCCTCAGAAGCACGCCTGCTATTGTTTCCAAACAAGAATACCCACTTCTGTGTGCCGAGGAGCGTCGCCTTCAGAAGAAATGTGTGAGAGGGATAGAAATTGTTGCATAAGAAACATTTAGAGACATCTCCTTTTTCATAGCCTTCCAGGACCTTGATCTGTTTTCTTTTTTCACAGCTGCCTCAACTCTTTTTCCGTTCTCCAGGCAGTTCACAGTTAATCGGTGGGCAGAGAACAAAAGACAGGGGATATAGGGTTTGAGTCAGCAGCTGATCCAATGACAGAAATGGCGCCAAGACGAGAGGGTCCCAGGTGTAGTCTTGAATCGAGTAGCTCTGTAAGAGAGGGGTTGTGATTGAGGGGACAAGGAGTGACAAAGAAGCATGGGGGCGTCATGGGAGCATGCGTCCTGCGTGACAAGCTGCCTGTTGTGTGCACACTCCCTGACAGCAGGAAACGCAAAGAGACAGGACACCCGACCTCTCTGACCTTCACCGGGACTCAGACTTCTGTTGCTGAACAGTAGTGGCATGAGTGTGCACCTCTCTGCACTTCAGTGAAGTTGGCTAGAACATCACTAGAATTCAGATACCAGACAGTTTAAATGACGGGAAACGCCAAAGTGCTACGAGAAGACATTTTTGTATGAAGATTTTTAAAAACATACTGGCCAGTCTTGTAGATCTACAGTACTGTCCACAAGTCTTAGGCCACCATTAGATTTGTTGTTTTAGCAATGTTATGATGATGAAGGACGGGGGAGGGGCTGGCTGTTGCTGTTCCCTCTCCCACATCTCTCTCTTCCTGACCCTCTCTTGCTTCTTCAGCAGCACTGATTGAAGCCATTAAATGTTATAAACAAATTAGCTGGATTACTTATCACACTGAATGGACCGATCAGCTTTCCCATGTGTGTTTTTCAATATTCCCCTGGACTGAGGGGGCAATCATTCAGCCTGACACAAAAAAGTCAATGTATGTGAAACACAGCAGTATTTAAAAAAACAGAAATGTTAGGGGGAAAAAAATCAGCAAACTAACTGGATCATCAAGATGTGGTGTTCAAGCTGTTGTAAAGAAATATGAATACTCCAGAGAGGTCAAGGACAGAAACAGGAGTGGAAGACCAAGAAAATTGTCAAAACCCGATGAGATGTTTGTCAGAGTCTCTTCTTTGAGAGACCAGAGGAAATCCAGAAAAGACCTGACTCAGCGTCTGGCAGCTTCAGCTGCATGCCAAGTTGATCCGAAGAAGCTTTATCAGGAACAGCCTTTGTGTAAGGACAGCAGCCAAGAAACCACTTTTTCAGAAGGGGGACAGAGAGAAAAGGCTGAGATATGCAGACCAGAGTGAAGATCAGTGGAAAAGAGGATCATGGAGTGATGAATGGAAGTCTGAATTGTTCAGGTCTGGTCGTCGACAGTATGTGAGAAGAAGAGTTGGACAGGTGGATGGATGAGTGCTCGCAGCCTTCACTGAAACGTGGTAGAGGGTCTGTCATGGTTTCAAGACTTCAAGACAGACAAAGAATACAAACTGTGCAAAGTGCGAAGAGAGGTCACACAAAACACTGACATTGGACTGTAGAAGCCATTTGGTTCTGAAAATGTTGTTTTTAATACTGTGTACATATTTCCTGTATTTATTTCTTGGTTATATCTTAATACAGAGAATGAGAAATAAATGTAAATTATCATTACAACCTTGGTAAAACAAACGGCCTAAGACTATTGCACAGCATTCTATACTGCTGTCTTACACATCTTGTGGTTTCAGTTAAATAATTATCTAGTAAACATGTATGTCAAGTCAGGTTGGACTTGTATTGTGTTAAACCAAGGCCACAGTCTTGCCCTAACCCTTACCCTATACATTCTGTATGGACATTTTACAGCTTGCCAGACATGTTAATTAGCATTTCCACATTATGTAGAGAAGAAATACAAAATCCAGAGAGCATTATGTTTTTTCCAAACTGAATTGCTTTTGAAAATGACTAGTATATAAACTTAATTTCTAGGAGACAGGGTTTACTAGTTTGTATGAGCTATTTAATTTTCTGGAGGAAATAATGCCACCTAGATTAAATGATATATCACAATATAGGCAGACAGAACCTTTGTGTTGAATTATCAGCCAAGATATTGTACAGAAACATTATGCCCACACAAACACATTCTTCAAAACACTGAGAAAATCAGCAGAGTGTTTGCAGGCAGTGGTTTTCACTTTCTAAAATTGTGACAACTCTGACATGATTAAAGTTTGGGCTTCAGGGAAATAGAATCTCTGGGTTCAGGTTAGCAGAAGATTGTGGTCTTAGTTAAACATTGCACATGCCAACACTTCTTTCCAGGGCAAGCTAAGATGCACTCTACTGCCTTGGAACTAAAATGTGGTAATGTTGTTGCATTGTTTTGTAACAAAGGGCTAAACGAATGTGCTCAGTCTCCTTTGTGTTTGTTTTAGAGTGCATTTCACCAGGGTGCATTGTGTGCCTGTGCACTTAAGTCAGGATCAGTAATGTCACTCTGACTCCCTCCCTTCCTGCTTCTTTCTCTTTCTCACACACTCCCCTCACTCTCTCTAAAGAGTGACATTTATTAATTAAATATGGTGTACTGCCGCAGGATGTGCTTCCCTTTCCACTATCTCTAGACGCTAATAATTACATTGGCATTTAGCTCCGTGATAAACCGACCCTTATGGCCTTTATGAAATGTTCCCTGGGCCTGGATACTGAACAAAATATAGACTGATGTGAACCTATACGTATATCGATCCATCCGCCTGTCTTCTCGCTTTTGTCTTCAGAAAAGAGGCACCGTTCATTAGCATGGTTAACAACAACACCTCAAACACATCATTAAAAGCAGAAAATGAGATTTATTGGTATAACTCTGTTGGTAGACGGCCTGTGTAAATTCAGTTAATATTATTACAGGTAAATAATTCTCATAACCTACTTTCTGTAACCTTAAAGTTTGAAGGGATATTTTTATAAAACTGTTTTACAGTAAAACAAAGATTGAATGTGCTGAATATATGATAGAAAATGAGTATTTTGATGATTTTTTTGTTCAGTATTATGTAATTGATTAGTTTCATTTTTGATTTATTCATGTAGACTAAACTGCACTTTGCAGTATAAACAGCAGTCTGTCAAAGCCCAAGGTGCCATATTCACATAGCCTTTTGTCTAAGAGTCCAAAACCCAAAAAGATTTACTCTACAGGAACATTAAACATGTAAAATCCATCACGCTTCTGAGGCTGCAACAAGGGAGGATGTGGCATTTCTGCTTCATCGATTTGAATCTCAAACATGTTTTTTTTTAATTAATTTCTTCTCAATTACAGCTGTGCCACTAAGTTTGTAGGCAACACAAGCATGTTTAGAAAACTTGGGTCTCCGGATGCTAAGTTGGTCTTTGAGGTCTTGGGAACTTCATTTCTGATAGTAAAGGATTTGCACACACTAAAGTATCAGGACAACCTCTCTCAGATTTATAGTAATACAGTATTTTGACAACATTTCAACATAAAATGAACAGAGGACATAAATGTGATGTATATTTGAATAAGGGCATTGATAATTAGGACATCTAAGACAAAAAAGATGAAATAAATGGTCAATTTTATTGCCTTTTTAAGTCTGATACTGAATAATTGTCGACAGTAGAGCGAGTGAGACATTGAGCCATCTTAGAATATGATTGTAGATTATATATTCACCTAATGAGAATACATGACACACTACATAATATCTGTGCAGTTTTAAGGAATGCTACTACCTGAAGGACATGTAATGTACATTACTTATGGTAGCATGCAGACTGTAGGTGGTTTCCCAGTCCAGGCACGAGACCACCATTCATGGTGGCGTGAAGCTTGACGGTCCTTAGGAGCTTTAGAAGGCAGCAGAGAGCAAAATGTTGAAGTCTAATCAGACTGTACATTGTACTGTTATTATGTGGCTTATCAGCTGTTGCTTAAGTCACAATTATTGTAAACATGCATTTAGTTTGTAAAACGTTCCCTTGCATGCTGTATATATTGGCTGACCAAAGCAATAACACACACAAAGGGTAGACCAAAGACACTATCAAAATAATCAACTAATAGACACTAAACAGACAGCCTGCTAACAACTAAATGTTTTCGTTTAAACCAAAAAAACAACATAACTTAACAAATAATGTCTTAACATAAATTACAAATAAACAACACCTTCCCCCCCCAACTGCCCCCTTTCTTGTATCCGGCACATGGTGTAGTCTAGGCCTAGAGGGAGGTATTTAACCCTGTCACCTCCTCAGTCCAATATTTTGTCACAACATCCCCCCATCCTTGGACCAGGAAACACACCGTAACTCAAGAGAAGATTTGCACATATTAGCAATACAAAATGAATCAAACATGCATGCTCATTGATCGATTATGTATGTCCAGTATCAAACAATACCTATCCTTTACCTACAATTTAAAATTACACACCTGAATAAAGAAAACAAAAGATTACCCAACCAATTCTACTGCTGGTGGTGGTGGTTTAGGCCCTCACATGGTTGAAGGCCAGGACTGAGGCCTTCACACCTGCTGTCACACTCTCATTTCCTCCTTCCAGTTTCATGGATTTAGAGGGAAACTCTAATTGCTTATTTCCTGTTATATTAAGAAAGTATACAGTAACTTTTAACAGAAACTTTTCCACAGCCTTGAATTCCATTGCTCTCTGCTGAAGTAGAAGAGCACTGTTCCACAGAGCAGTGTCAGGTTTGCCTGACTAATCTCTGGCCACCAAATTAAACTTGAGATTCAAGTCTCACTTATTCCACAGTGATCTTAGCTGGAATTAACAAGAAAAGTTTCAGGGAAAGCCATCTGACTTTGGACCACTGGGCTCAGGTGATTGTAGGCACCATTCAGTGTCAGCTAAGATTTTGCCATCTTGGGAAATCTCCCTTAGGCTTCTATTCCTTTGGTCGCTGTCCCTATCCTTGTCTGTCTTAGTGCCCAAAAAGGAATCACTAGTGAGTACTTTTCTGTCTGAACAACATGCTGTGCTGCTGCTGTATTTGTCACTGGGTACTTGACTGAGCAAAGGATAAAAGCCCAAATCGAGTGACAGAGATGCTCAGACCATAGGTAGCTGGCAGCTTTATTCCATATGCTAGTTTGCACCCATGCATGTATACATTCGGTATGCACATACAATCTGAAAATGCTTTAATACTGTGTGGGAGGACTAATATCTTCAGTTGTGTGGGTTCATGGTAATAGATATCTCATCTTTTTGTTTGTTCTGTTTCTACATATTTACAAGGTGATACATTTCATAACTCCAACTAGAAACCCAATATTCTCTTGCCAGGTGATATAAGTGGTATTTGTAGAAACTATGCTGCTGGGAGTAGCTAGATCAATCAAATAACATAGTACAATATGTAACCATGCTGTGCTATTTGATCATTCCACTGTTCTCTTGCTATGTAAGGCAATATCTTTGCATACTGTTTTATCAGACCTTGCGTTAGTTTTTCCAAATCAAGTGTAGAGCTTATTTGCTGGAATGTTAATAGAGTCGACTCTCTCAGATATTGCAGTCCAGATACAGTTTACAGACTATAAATTTAAAGATTGAACTTTAATGCCAAAGAAAACTTCCATTCAGCTCAGTTCCTCTCAGTGCACACATAATTTTTTTTGTGTGTTTTAAACAAACACACTTCAGTTTGGCTTTGAAAAGGCTTCCCACCATAAGCACAAAAGAACTTTTTGCCTCTCACGTCCAAGATGATTCACAGCACCTGCCTTCCAGTCCAAATGCCCAGAACCACAGTTGTGTTTATTAGCTTAGCTTAATTGTGCATAGTATCTAAAGGTCAGCGCCTGCTGTGATACATCGCTGCCAAAATGGCTTCCAGGGGACACTGTTTCAGATGAATAAACACTGAAAGCTGCACCACCTTCCGCCCCTCCGTCCCCATCCTTTACCTTCCCATGTGCAGCAAGCATCACTCTCGGCTTTCCCAGGACATGCACAAGGTTCTGTGACTGATGGGCATCCACTGGTACGCGCTGCCTCACTGACTTCCATTTCAGCTGGCAAAAGGTGGCATATTAATTCACTTGTCAGTTTTTCTTCCTGTTTTTCTGCAGGAGCCTGTGTTTATTCAGATAGGAGTAATGATGTTTGTCCTCTAGTGAATTAAAACATGCAGTATATCTGTATAACAACAGCCTTCTCAGTGATGAATGGAATTTGACTTCCATAAGCAGTAAACTTCTTCCGTTTGGCTATAAAAACTGATTTAATGAGAGAGTGACTTGAATAGATAAGCAGAGATGGCAGCAGGGATTATTGGGAGGTGAGCTGATGAAAGATGGATGATGTGCAGTATATTATCAGTTATGTAATGCACTTTTTATAAGCCCATAATTGTTGGACCTCTAGGTAACTGCAAGAGTCCAAGCTTGTGTGCATCCTGAGATACTGTATGTGTCAGAATGAATATGTGCTTTTGAAGCAATGTGTACACTTGTGATGCAGGTCATGTATTAATAAATTTTAAGATAAGAAAGAGTGCTGTTTGTTGAGGGCCTGTAAAAAATACAGGAGCTTTAGACCCCCACATACTCAGTAGGTGTCTAGTTCAAATCTACACCCAAATGCAATTTGCCTGGACCTTAAACAAAATTCAGCCTGACCCAGAATGCTTCAGAATGACATAAGGTCGCCTCACCTGTCATCTGCCAGGCACTAGCAACCACATTTAGCTAGCTTGTTGTCAGATGGAACAACTGGGGATGAAAGATGGTTACAAACGTTAGGTTTAAAACTAGACATGACGGTAAAAACGTGCACTTAGGGAGGGCAGCTTGACAAGTGTTTCTTCCTTCTGTCCAAAACAAGCACCTGTGTGTGTAATTGCAAGAAAACAGGCCCTTGTGAAGAGATGTAAAAAAGTCATTAAACCAGACAAAGAGGACGAACCACAAAACAGCTGAAATCATCATATGAATTGAATGTAAGGAAAATTACACAAAAGGAGTTGAGGGAAGAATCAACATTTTAAACTATACATATAGTGAAAATGTAATGGCACTAATAAACACTGCTGTTGAATGTGTTCATACGTTTTTTTGGTAGTGAAATCAATTGTTTCCAGCTTTGATTGAAGTATTTGAAAACGACCTTGTTTCTTACTTCTTATCCTACAGGCTTTGTTAGCAGGAGGCCATCAGATGGATCTAACCAAGTTTCGACACACACTGTGGGAAATCCTGACAAGAGGAGACAGTGTAAAGGTGAGTGCCATCATTCCTCATTTCCACCACACATATCTGTTTCCTTTTTTACCCAGTTATTCTTGATAATGGAAAAATGGTCTTCGAACACCCCTTCAGTTATGTATTCTACGGAGTCGTATCCGGAAACTGGCACAACATAGTTCACTGACATTTCATCTAGTGCCACCATGAGGTTGGTCTATGGAGTGAAATGTCTTGATGGCTGTTGGACATACTGTCATGAAACTTGAATCATCCGCCTATAGGAGATTCCATTAGTATCTCCACTCACTGTGTGTAGTAGCCTCCAGACGCATTGTAGGGACAATAAACAACCCAACAATATGCACAAAATGTTTAGAAAATGTATGCCTTTAACTGAAATTTGAAAAAACTTAATTTCTCCAGAGCTGTAATGTAGCCCTTGGTAATCTGATGCAGTGATGTTCTTCTGATTACCTAGTGCTCTTGGTGGTATCTTACCATGACTGTCACAACACATATTACCTCATAATACCTTTCTTTAGTTGCCGTTAATTTAGAGTCCCTAAACTGCCAGCATATTTCTCAGCTCGTTTGACAGCTAAGGCCAAAAAGAAAATGTCCGTGTCTCTCTCCATCTCCTGAACCGAAAATGTGGAGACTACCAGATAGCATCCTTTCATTTCCGCTCCTCCAGATAAAAAGGTGAGAGAGGGAGAGGACCAAAGTGAGGGTTGTCACTGGGCAGCAGTGATTGAGTCCCCTCGCTAAGCCACAGCGAGAATCTGCTCAAATAACCACTCTGCCGATAAGAAGGTAGTCATTTTCATAGACAAAAAACACTGGGATTCAGATTAGATTTCACCATCCACTAGGCTTATCATGGTGTTGCTCCATCATAGGATTTGACTTATAAGGCAAACTGCTGCCTCGCTTTTCATAAAAAAAACACCACTGGAATACACATGGGCTCTTAATGGAATGGTTTAATTTGCTGTATAATTGTCAGCAATAACAGCAATGCTCTGAATTTGGTGCCCACATGGAAGTCTAAGACATACATAGAGGTGAATTATACATTGACATTGAGATGTTTCAAGATCAGAACCGTTTGATGTTTTTGACTGAACACAAAGGGCTGTAAAGATACAGAGTTTTAGTCATATACAGGTTATTATTGTATTTATTTATGGCCATGGCTCTGCAGCAGATAGGCCCTGAAAGGTGCTGAAAGCCTTGGCTGTTTGAGGACATCCTTCAAACTGTCATTGTACCTGTAAATTCGACCATTTGCGCCACACAAAAGCTCTTTTTTTGTGTGTCTAGGCGAGGGCAGGCTGGTTGTTGTGCACTCAGGCTTCTTATGGGTACAGTATGAAAGTGCAGTACAGGGCAGTATGAGCCTTTTACTCTATTTCCCTTTAATGCTTCTCTGTTTATTTTCACTATTGTTTATTGTGTACATCTTGAGTTTTTGTTCTTCTGTTGGACTTTATGGTATTTACTGTATATTGTAGAATTTCTATGGTAACAACTTTTACCTGGTGTGATGGAGTCGATTTATGCCTTATTACATGCAAAAGACGTACAAACTAAAGATGTTGCTAACCAACTTTATCAAGTGATCTAAAGATGTTTCTGTTGCTGTCGGAAGCTGCCCAAAGGTTGCAAGCCACACAAGCATTTGTGTTTCCATGTGTCATCAGGCATCTCTGTCACATCCATTGTGTTTCAGCCATATGTTCACTTGATTTTTATGAATTTTTCTTGAGATGCCTGAGTCAAGACTCTTGATCAGGAATGGAGTCTATTATAAAATGTGTTACATAAAGACTGGTAACAGATTTGATCTTTTCCCTCAGATACAAAGGGACTTTGGCTAATTGTGTTGTGCTGAAGCCTTGCACTGTAGCTGTGGCAGCTAATGGCATATTTTCATTCCACACTCCAGGCCATGCTTACATCCCTTACATAATACACATCCTGGCAACAGAGCCATCACAAATACAATGGCCATGACAGCACTGTCTGTTTCAGGAGCAAATATTGCTAATGAATCACCACTTCTCTCATGCAGCCTAATTAGGAGCTAATTATCTTTTCTGATTTTTGTAAGACTTAAACCTGTGCCACCCTGCCTTGTCTAAAGGCTTGGAGGTTGCTGCTTGTCTTGGTTGCAGTAAATAACATTTGAGAAGACTGCGCTTAGTGTTGCCCACCCAAACTCCATACATCACTTTTCTGTTGCCTTGAACTTTTTCGTTCTTTGCATGTGTGGGTTTTGAATTATGGAATTTCACACACGATTGTTTCACACACATGATGTATTTCCCGTCGGCACAAGAGAGAGTAGATATTCTCACTTAGCCTCAGCGCTCAATGCTGGTATGGCCTGGCGACTGATATCACTTTTTAAAATGACGATAAATATACAGCAGTTTGATTTCAAATGTCAGGTGGTCTTTTTCCATCAGCACGGATCAGCCATTTTAATTGAGCTGAGCTGGGTGGGCATGGGTTGGCCTCCGTTTCCATCTGTTCCTAGCAGCAAGGGGTAGTCGTGCTGACTCGGGCTCAGCCGGCCCTGCTTCCACCCAGGGCCAACTGGGGCCAAGCACCACCTTCTACAGAGCTGGCTCATCAAAACACGATTGGCTGAAATGTTGTGCAGAGCGAAAGTCCTTACACATCCAGATTTGACTTTTCACCCCTTGTTTCATTGCAGCAAGATTTGAAAATGGAGTCTCTCACTGGGTCTTTTGATGAGTTAAAATGATGCCTGGTACCAAGGGCTTCATGTTCCAAGCTTTTATACTGCAGTGCAAACTGAAACACACTGACTTGGGAGCAGCTCAGTCACACGCGCCTCAGCTCGGCTGGGCTGACCCGTGCTGATGGAAAAACACCAAGAGTGTTCTTGTTGAGAGCAATGAATTATCCTGTCACTCTGTAATTTACCCACCATAACAGCACTACCTGCTGGTGTTATGACAAATCAAGCATCAGCAGTGAAAGTGAAGGCATTGTTTTTACACTTAGAATAGAAGCAAAAACTGTATTTTTGTTGACTAGGGTTTTTTTTTTTTTGCCATGGAGACTGATGTGCTTTAAGGGGACATTTGCATGAACATTTAATGGAGCCCCTTCTGGTCTTCATATCCCACTAAGCAAACCTGATAGCAAGAGCTTTCAGGGGCCTCATCCAAAGCACATTTTCCTTCCTCTTCTTTCTCCAGGTTTTTAAACAGAGAAAACTTTGGTGACTATTTTATGGGGTATATTGCCTCAGTTTCCCTGTGTGGAGCGGGGAGAGTGGCACGTGGTGGCGACCGACAGGCCCACATGCGGTATCTGCTAGGAGACAGCCGTCTTGTTTGGTTTGTCAGTCTGACACTCCTACTCCCTTTTGCCTCCTGTTTTCCTTCTGTCACAGGCAGCAGGTCTTTCAGCCGAGAGTGTGACTGCTGACCGTTTAGTTGTTTCTTTAAATTTTAGAACAACTTCAGAACTTCTGTCGATTCATCTGATACTGTTAGCTAAATTGGCAACATATGGATACAAATCTGTCTTTGCACAGACTGTAGCATTTATGGCAGTTAATCATAGGATTACTTTTAAGATCGGAATACTTAGCTTCTTTTGCCAACGTTGACTTTTACCTTGAGAGACATTACGTTATCAAAAGGAAAGTGTCTTCTTTGCAGAATGATTGTTTTTCATGGATAAGAGAATTTTCTTGAAAAGTAATTCACTTTTGTGATTCAGAATAATTCCTTCTGCATTTACTTTTTAAGCTGACCTCAGCTTTCCCTTTCACTCAGCTGCACATTAAAGAAATATGCTGTACCAACCATAAAATAATAGCAGCAAATAATTACTTTTGTTGTTTCTTTCAGTGCTACTCAAACTCCAGCGCAAACCTCTCAATATCAATATTCTCAAGTGCAAGCCTCAGTGACTGCCTTTACTATTATTGGAAGGCACACTTCATTTCCCCACCCCCAGCATTCAATTTCATGGAGGGATGAGAAAAGTCTGCTTTTTCATGCTGCTTACAAAGATTTGAAACCCTACAGTATGCTCACTTTGTTGCTGCCACCGCTGCATTGCTGCTCTCTTATTTAATAAACAGTGTGCTTGCTTGACTTACAGTAGGTTTCCCACTTGCCTCGCTCAGTGTGATGAGCAGCTGAATGGTGTCACAGCGAACAGGGACAGCTCTGTTGCTCTGTTGTGACAACATTCGTTTGATGTAGAAGTGGTAGTCCTTGGCTGCCGTGTTCTCTCCTTCTGCTCTTTTATGTTCTTGTTGCTGCTCTGTCTGGATCTCACCGCTGTCACATGTTGGGGAAGCCAACTGGCATGACCCAAAAGTGTGACGGTGGCACGCAAGCTGCCGTTTTTCTCTCCATCTAATATGCATACATTCATGGGAAGAAATGCATTCATTTCTCTAGATTAAACAACTTTAATTGGCTCTCACTCCGGCCTGAGCTGGTGTCCCAGGGTGCAGCAGAGGGTGCCAGGGTGTATGATGGTGTGCATGTGCGTCCTTCATTTCCATAAGCTCTGTGTGTTTTCATCACATATAAATCTGCCATATGTCCGGTGGATTTACTGCTGACTGTAGTTTTCAGTTGCAGTCAAGAAACAAACTCACACACATAAATACACTACACACTTGTACAAGTACCCATCGGCTGTAAAAAGGGCAGCACTCATCACAAGCAACCGCGGTTTTCCAGAGGAAATAATCATACAGTTAAAAATGCTGCAAAATGCACTAGTCCAGTTACCAGTCTTAATATTTTTCAGTATCAAACATAATCTCAAAGCGTGTGAGCATAAAATATAACATCCAATAAGGGACAAGATTATCTTCTCATAGTGGAAAACTTTTTAACCAAGTGCCATTAAAATTAATCAAAAGATTCGCTTGTTTAAACCATGACTCACTCTGTCAGTCCTCTTGCTGCGAGCTGGAGATACAGAAGAGGAAAGCGCCAGCAGCCATGTGTGCGATCGGAAAAGCTGCGCAGCCCGAGGCCCAAAATATGTGGCAGTGTTGTCGTCACCGCGTCACCAGCCATCCGTTCTCGCCTGTCATTATTTTACCTCTCACAGAGCGCACATGCAGTCTCCCAGGCATAAATGTGCACACTTACACCACCATACACTCTGTGCTGCCTTGATCTACTGTTAAATGCTGCCAGCATCAGAAACATGGTCGACTTGAACAGAATGGAAAAACACACACTACACTACAAACTTTTGTTGTTGATAAAGAAACGGTTGTCATTAAGCTGTTAAACCCAACATGGTAAGCAATTAGAAGTATGGTAGGTATTACATGCCTCAGTTGTTGATACTACCCATCCATTATTAAGTGTTTTAAAACTATATTTAGCATTGTTATCAACATACGTTGCTGTGATGCTTTCTTATTGGCCTTATTGATCATAATCCCCAAACAAAGGACCTTTTTAGCACTTTTGGTTCTGTGGAGTGTTAATGGTGTCTAGGGTCTGTATGGACTGAAAACACGAGCAAGAGGCGGAGGCAGTTTTGTGCACGACATTCACCACCAGTTGGTCTTAACCAGCATTTATAACAGCGGAACTTTGGTAAACCTTGACATGCAAATACTGACCAACTGAAAATTGGCTTGACCATGCCGATCTTTGATGGAAAGGAGTTAAACAGGGAGTCCAAACTGGAGGCAGCTATTATTCCTTGTGTCATATGGCTCTCAAATAGTCAGTGCATCGCCACCTGTTTTGTGAGGATGTGAACAAGGAATATTTTGGTGTGACTGAGACTCTTAGAGAGGAGGTAAAGGTGGATAGTGGATAGTGATATACAGTGTGAGACATTGAAGACCATGCAGTGTTGATCTTGATTTTTATTTATTTTTTTTGTATCAAGGTGGTCTTTGTCTATCCTTAACCAAGTAACCTTAGCTGCTTAGTTGTGTTGACAAGCTAGAAAATGCTTGTGAGTCATTCTTGGAATAGTCATTAGGGATTACTTCAGAGCAACCCATGCTAACATCGAGGCTGAGTGTGGTGGTGTGTTGAATGCTGAGTGTTACTGAAGATCTGTGCAGGGTTTGCATCGACCCTGCACTCTGCACTCCTGTTTAAAAGTTAAACTCTGCAGGGGTTTTCACAGATGTCACGAGCAAGTAGAGTTTGCATTAACAACAGTGGCAAGAGGCAGAGGAGATTCTGGAGGCTGTGCAAACCTTGTGCTGATGCTCATTCATCATGAAACTGTGTGGCTCTACAGAGATACCAGCCATGCTATGAACCATGCAGGATATACTGTATCTGACTCTAGTGCAGCTGAAGTGTGTGTTAAATTGCTATAGATTTACTTTTATATGTTGAGAGTTGTGGCTTCACAGTCTGTGCAGTTTGTTGTATTGGGCTTTGCAGCAGTAACATATCCATCAAAACTTGGGCGGAGGTGGAACTTTAAAGATCTATCCATCACCATGCTTCATCTTAGCCAGACATTACTGACTGACCGAAGCAGCACCTGTAAGCTACTGGCCGTTAAGATCAGTCACTGCCAGGTTTTTATAAGGAATGTCTAGTAAACGTGTAGAAAACGTGTAGATAACACACAGACAGAGAACACCTACGTGAAGTGCATTTAAATCATGTGACACTTCAGATATTAAAAAAATATTCTGTAACCTATGACACACTCACCAACTAAGGGAATTCAACATTACACACATGTTGGCTGGCACATGCTTGGCCGTTATGAGTGTAGCTCTACCAAGGTGAGCACACACACAAAAGAAGCCCACAAAGTATTACATAAGTTAGGATTCTCTGTGGTTTGAACCTTAAGTTGCTGCACAGGCGGCTATTTAAATTGCATCAGTTCCTCTGATGTAAATGTGTATAGCCTTCAACTCCCTCAGAGCTTTTAGTCATTTATTTTGATTAAGGCTGTATTTATAAGATAAGACTCTTAAGTAAGGCGCCTGGGAAGACTGGTTGGCGAGGATGGTGGTGGGGGAACAAAATTAAGTCTGTTTGATGATTATAAATTCAGAAATATCTGCTTGTCAATTAATTAGCTGCTTCCTGGGTATGCGTGTCCCTCTTTTCATTTACCGGGCCCAGCTCTCGGTGGACAAATACCCGCGGTGCTCCTATTGTAAGTCTAAGCTGTTACACACATCTCCGGCAACTGGGGAATGGAGAATAAAGATCCTTAAAGGCAGACAGTTTTCAAGAGCGGGCCTGTTTTCGTGTGTCTGTGCTTATTTCTGGGAGCAGCGTATGTGGCTGCTCGAAGGCTTTACTCTGCTGGTGTCTCGTTCTCAGACACAAACAAGAACTGGAGAATGTAGATGAAAGGATAGGTAGGTCTGAGCTTGGAGTGATGCTTCCATTATATCTGCTTCTAACAATGCAGCAGTATGTGCAGGAGACCTATCTTATTGGGGCTGCTGTGGCTAAGTGAGCACTGGCTGTTGTCATAAGGATACTTATGTATTTGTACATGAACTGTTACAGTAATATCTGGGTTTTTATGGTGAATCAAGACCAGTGTTAATCAAGGAAAGAAAATTAGATAAGAATCCAAAACACCTGAACATATTCTTCAGCTTTTCAGCTCTGTTGGTATCCATATACAGAAGAAATGGATAGTTTAGTAATTGCACATACCTGTACATACTGTATAAGTACTAATTGTCGTAACGAGAGAATGAAAATTGATCAGCCAAATGGTTTGCTTGCCAGCTACAGCGTTTCAATACCTAGCCCTGTGAGGAGTCACTACATTATCAAGTGTGGATCACCAAACATCACACTGTGGCGTCAGAGGGTATATTTTGTTCCACTTGCTTTTTATTTTGTAATGAATATTCATTTTTAATTGATGCGATCATTTTTACTTTGGTAGACAAAGCTAGTCTGCTGCTTTTTACTGGAGGCAAACTAGTTTACAATAACCCTCTGTAAAATCATAAGATGTCATTTTCAACTTCGGCAGTACAAATTAAAAAAACAAGATAGAACATGTTAATTAGGGAGCTTTAGAGCTGCTGGTAGGTAGATTTTTTTCTACCTTTGCTCAGAGCCAGGGTAGCTGTTTCCCTCTGCTTCACAGAGACCAGTTTTGGGATCAGTTTAAATTCCCTTCCAGATGAGCTTACAGCTGGATTCACCTGAGCTCATAAATCCTAATGGGAATAACATTTGTGGATTGTTACTTTATAAGACTTGTCTAGCAGAGTAACTCAGTAGCTTTTTTGCCCAAGTTTTTACATTTGTATTCAGTCCAATCTGTTGAAATCTTCTGCACCATAAATACTGCATGGGATGTCACAGTGATCTTAAGCAGGTTTTTGTTCTCCTCCGAGGCGGTGAGTCACATTGCGTTTGGCAACGCCTCTCACTTGCATGGTCGAGTTTACAGTTTGGTTTCCAGTAAAGGGAAAAGTGACAGCATGTGACAAGTCATCACATCAGGCCTCATATTTCCTCTGCCCCATTTGTGGCAATCTTGTCATATTTAGTCCTCCATATTTAGACCTAAAATTGCTTTGGCTCTGCCTGTTTTTCCCATGTGACCTGAAACAGAACACTAGCATCCAAGCATGTTGTCTTTCATCATTAAACTGTCTTTCAGCGGCTCCTGGGAAACACCTAGAGCACAGAAAGGAACCTTGTATTTTGCAACATCAAGCGCACAGCATCTGCTGGGAGGTGCATATTGCAGTCATGGACTTGAGCAGAAATGGGCTTTTAAAATCATTTTTACTGTCTCACACACGCGCACATTGACGCACACTTTTGTAGTCGCTTTATGCATTAATGCAGCTGATACTCGAGGTCTTATAAGTGTTATATCTTTGACCTTGTTTTCTCTCCCTCTCTCTGCTTCTGTTATGTGCTTGTAGATCAAAGACACACATGGTGCACCAGGCAGTCTTTTAGCTGAAGATCCTCATTTAATGGCAGCTGACAGAGGTAAGTTATGTAACCTTACTGCCATCATCTCTACCTACACTGCCATCCTATAAGACCGAGTTACATTATATGACTGTATGTGTGTGAAACTGTGTATTTTATGATGGTCTGATCCTAACAAAAGCAGCTGTAGGTGGAGATAAAATGGTCAGTGCCTCTCTATTAACAGCTTGTGTGCTCTGTCTGTATATGCATTTTAATGTTTCATCCATCTGTGTGCATTGTGTTAAGCACTTTGATTTGCCTTTGTGTATGAAAATGTGCTATATAAATAAGCTTGCCTTGCTTTGCCCCCTGCTGACTGCAGTCTGTTTCTGACAGGCTTCACTTTTGGTACAATGTCATAAACACCGGGATTACAATATATCTTTATTGTATTATTTTAATAGCACCCTGGAGGTGCACCTCACTCCTGCATCAGGTTGTGTAGGCTACTTGCTAATAATATGCTGACAGGCGGATTTCTGTCTTTAGAGCCGACGGGTTGAACGCACATATTTGGGGTCAGGAAGTCATTCCTAATGAAGTAATTTCTATCTTAATTATTTTCAGGTTTTGGAAGAAAACAATTCTAGATATGATATGTGTACCTCATATGCTATTTGCACCTCATCACCGACGCCCTGGTGATGCTGAACCATCTGACAATCTCTTATTATTGTTTAGCACTACTGTTACTGACTGTACTCAGTTTTGAGTCACAGCTTATTGGCTTTACTGTTTAGATTTATGCTAATTACATTAATCCAGTTCTTATTTTATTCTATTTTGTTTTTATTCTGTTTTAGTTCCTAAATGTTATGACACCCAATACTAGGTGAGACAGAAATGGTATGTCGATTTTCTGCATGTCCTGCGCATATGGTGAATTGACAATAAAATCCTTGAACCTTGAATAGAATGTATTCTTTTCCTCCTAATATTTTTTGATTTCATTACTACGGTGTGGACCGGCTGGAAAGCTTTGATGGTCCAGATGTGGCCCATGGGCCGCCCGGTTGATGATCCATGGCTGCTTAGAGGCTTATATTTTGTTTGTTGCTAGTATCATATGATTTTATTGTGGTACACACACAGTGAATTAACTACAACATATCTGTTTAATTAGGCTGATCATTTGCACTGCTCCTCTTAAAGGCTGACAGTGAACACACATGTTCACGTTCATGGGGAAATTGGCTCACCTAATTTAGAGGATATTCCAGAGGAAGACATAGTAGTAGTAGCCTTTTCTGTAAAAAGTACCTTGTAGAGGTTTTGACTACTAGTAGTGCTAGAGCGGCGTGGTTTAAACTGGTCCTGTTTTAGTTTTATTTATCACATGCACGTACATGTATGTGACCTGATACAGTCTTGCAGAGGGTTTCATCCTGTTCTATGACAGTTTGTGGCAGTAACAACCCAAGAAATATAGCAAATGTGTGAACAAATGCGACAGTAGCTAGTAAACATGGATCTAAATAATGATGGTGTTGAAGTCTTTCAGCAATTAGCTTTGAAAATGCTTTTGAAGGAAGGAAGTGCATTTAACTCATTTATTATGCCTCCAGGATACATGCAGTGTATTTTTGGAGAGAAAGCATGGAAGTAAACATGGCTTTGATACTGATGCATACGTTACATATATATTATGGGATAGCTGATATACCCAGGGACGTTTTTTGAACCATCTTTTGTACATTGAGAATATGCAGGCACTGTAGTTGACAGAAAATTCTACAGCAACTTTATCCATCCAAGATATTCTGGTGCTTGAATAGAAATATGCTGGCGTACTGAGAAGCTTGGTTACTGTCTGAAAATAGCAAAGAGAGCTTTGTAAACCATACCTCCTGCACCTATTCCTTTGGCCATAGTTTCAAACAAATCTAAGTGAGAATGCTCTTAGTGTAGATGTGTGGCTGATGTAAAAGGCTGTTTGTGTGTCTCATGTTGTGTTTTCAAGGTGATGCAGCTAGTTTACTCCCCTTCCACACCACCGGCATATTATCCCTTTCTAGCAGCTGCAAGGAGACAGGCCCAGGTATTTATGGCTAGCATAAAAAGCGTGTGCATTTCCTGTCACTCTACAGCTTGAGATTTACAGCGCATTTGACAAACACACTGAATTAAAAAGGAGTGTTCAATTTGTATAGGAGTTTAGAGCCTGTCTGCTGTGCATGCTCCCAGTGGGTTTTTCTGTTAGTGCGTGTGTGCGCTTGTGCCTCACCGTCTACGTACGCCTCCCGCTGCGTGAGAATGTGTCAATGTGTCTGCCTGTGTGCGCGATTGTGTGTATTTTTGTGTGCGTGAGTGAGTGTGTGCACACTGAGCCTGCCTGCTCTGAAACACCAGCAACAGATAACAGATGGTCCCTCTGCATTAGAAGTGTTTTATTTCCCTGCGGAAGCCAGATATGTCAAAAATAAGCATGTGCAACATTAGTCATTTGGAATATTCATGCCCCTGTCGTCCGATGGTTTCCCTTTCACAGCCAAAATACCACAGCCCAATTCTCCGAAGGAAGTGAGGGGAATAAGGGGGAGAAGGGGAAAAAAGCAGTCATCAGCTGAACTGATGGAGGGGAAAAGGCTGAAACCTGCATGTGGCTTTAATGGGGGAATCTTTTTCTCCCAGTCACTTCTTTAGCATAGCAGAGCTGTAATTAAAAAGGGGCTACAGACTGAGGATGTGTCCATAGAACCACATCCCCACACCCCATTAGACACATGCCCGTATGCCTGCGTGGCTGCAAACATGTAGCTACATTAAATAACCTCATCCAATGCATCAGACTCCTCCTCTTCTCTCCTCTAGTGTTGACAGCTGTTTTTAGATGTAGTCTCAGTCCTGGTGTCAAAATTTCACTTTAGTTTTACTTGTATTTGGTCAAACTTTAATAAAACTAAAATTCTCAACATTTAGTCTCGTCTTAATCAGGGAAAACATTTTACTCATTTTAGTCTTTTTGTTTTAGTCATCAGAAGATTAGCTGACAAAAATATTGTAAATTTTTAGCCAAGACCAAGAAAGCAACCTGCTTTCAGTTTATTTTAGACTAAAAGCAAACTAAAATTCAACTAGGCCACAAAATGGCAGATTGTATGATTAACATCTTTGCTTACAGCCAGACACCAAAGAGACTATAGCAGGTCAAGTACAATCTAACTCTCCTTCTGCTTGATGACAGTGATAAAGTATCCACAATTGAAAGTAGCCCCACAATAAACCCTGCTCTTATGTTGTTCATAATGTTCATGAAGCTTAAATGGCGAAGTTGTGTGTGCTAAGGTTAGCCAAGTTTGCTAACCTGGTGCTGCTGCGTTTTCAGTGAGGATAACCCCCCACAAATATTATCACAGTATATTATTACATATTGATTGATATTGAGAATTCAGCACATTTGTGAGACCTGTAAGACAGAAAACTCCACCGTGTACTTTTTTAAATTTAAATTTCTGTGGAACAGTGTTTGTTCTCACTCTAAACAGTGAGTAATCTTTTGAATCAGTAGCTTGATACTCTTCACAACCAACATGGTTTAACATTTATTAGGCTTGCGCAAAGCTCTGCTGTGTAGCTAGACTACATGCCAGTATTGGTGGCAAAGTGTCTAAAGCTTGTCGGTCCCTAAATTCAAATTCCCTGATTTAAGCTTAAAGACGTTTTCATCCTGAGACCTTGTGCAACCGCTTTTATTAGCTTTCAAAACTGTATGGAGATTTGATCACAGATATTGCTCAATTATGTCAGTTTTGTCTTGTTTTTATGTCATCTTCATCGCAGGATAAAAGGTCATTGAGAGTGTAACGAAGGGGAGACTCGTCTCCTTGCCTGCACTACTTACTGTATCTTCCCATTCCTCCGCTTCATCTCCATCTTTTTAACTATCTTGATGCTCTGTAGCTTTATTCGCTTTAATCTCCACCTCCTCTCTTCCCAGGCTTTCTACCCCTATCTCCCACCATTGAGCAAGCTGCCATCCTTGTCCTTGGTGGCAGACATGGGCATGCATCATTATCAGGCCTGATTAACTGTCCACGTAGTTGGCAGTCTGGGCCCCACCGGGGGCCAGTGGCGTGGTTATCCTACTGTCGAAAATGAATTTATGAGCAGCACTTTCTCACTCACTGTGTTCCCTCATGATCAGGGTTAATTCATGGCAGCATGCGTGAACGGTGTAGAAAGAAGAGAGGAGGAACAGCTACCAAACAGTAATGCACTGCTTATTGCAGAAATGCTATATAATTTATTCAAGAATATGCAAATCCAACAATCACTCTGCCTTGTATACCGAGGGGACCTGCTGATTCAGAGTCTGAAAGAGACAGAGAAATGGGGGAGGGGGTGTAGGAAAACAATTCCATCCATTGACATAAACATACAGTGCATGCACAAATTTAAATGAAGGTGTTAGGCATTAAATTTATTCTGGTGGGCATGGATTCCTAACAAAGAGCGAGAATGGTTATGTGCAGTGCATGTCATATATATATACTTACTGTACAGTTCCTACAGAGAATTAAATTAGGTATTGAATGAATACCATACAATACTGCTACTACCAAACTGTGCCTGTAGCACAAAAGAAAAGTTGTATATTTAATGTAGAATTTCCAGTCAGATTTATCATTTTCCTTATTTTGTAGGCACACATTTCCTTTTTTTAAAAAAAAATTTAAATAGTCTTTTATTTGAGTTCTTATATGCTTGTTTTTAGTTGTTCCAGATTTATCGACATTTGCTTTTATTGATAAATGAAGAAAGTATTTAGTAGAAAAACTTGACCCTATATTTAATTTGACTTTATTTCTGCAAGTACAGTACTGAAGAAAATATTTCTTTTCATGTTAATAATAGAAACTCCCATATTGTATATGATAGTATTTAAGAATGTTAAACCCAGTTTTAAATAAGCCACAAGAGAATAGATTTACAAGGCAGTGACAAAAAGTATCAGCAGACGTCGGTGTTATGGGTTAATGTGTCTTTAGTGCCCTCTTGCCATTTAAAGAACCTGTGTATAGTATTGTGCATTTGATGCACTTGCATCTTCTTATCAGAACCAGTTCAGTAAATACAGTCTATCAAAACTAGTGGCAATGACAACATATATTTCAAAAATGTGAGTAAATGCTCTTGACATTTAGACATTTGACAGCCAGCTTAATGACTTTATTAGCACCTTAACCTTTGCTGTAGCTCCACTGTCCCGCTTTCATTTATCAGGTTCTCTGTTGTCCACATGCTCCCTCACTACTGACTGTTATTATAAATCTGTTTCACCTTCTCTGCTTGTTGCAATAGATTAATGTTTTGCAATCCATTAAAATTACCTGTTTTTTATATAATAGCAGCGGAAGGTATTTAAAAAGAAGTAAAGGCTTCATAAACTTTTACTGTGCTATAAAGGGATACAGTCATTGTTTGACTGATGTATGAATCAGTAGCTTTGAAGTAGATAAGCCACTGTATTACTGTGTTGCTTGCCTAAAAGAATTGAGTAAAGATTTTCTGTGATCACAGGACACCTGAGAGCCTACTGTACATACAGGGGGTTAAAATATTAAAAGTTGGTTATCCACACTCAGGAATATAACACATGCTACCAACCAGTGTTTGGATAGGCTTGAATTTGATGTGGAGCTGAGAAGCTGATAAATCTGTGTTCTATTTGCAGAGCTACATTTTTCCATTGGTTACTAAGAGGTGCACAGTCTTGCGTGTCACATTATATTTTTGCTCTTGTCCATCTTTGGGTCTTGGAAATGGGTGTGAATTGCAACCATTTCCTGACTCCCTGCTGAGAGACCAATTAGCGCTTTTGTATTGATTTCTCTACACTGCATTGCACATACTTTTCCAGGTGAGACCCTACAGCTAGCAAGAGTGTATGGAAGACAACAATTATCCCCTCTAACAGAATCTCTGAGGCCACACAAAAGAGCAGAGCTCAGAAAATTGATCTCTTCAGGCTTGTGAGCCTTTGTGTGGATGAGCAGACAAAGGCAACCACAACTTGGCGATGTCTTAAAGCTACAGTCTGCAACTTTTTGATGTCAAAACACTGTAATTATATTCTGAAAAATGTATTTTTTTCGCCGAAATGTCAAAAGAGCTCTTTGAATAGAACATATCATAGCACATCAGTCTGGGTCTTTGGCACCGTGCGCATTATTAGTATAAAATTGCTTGAAATGGGCTTTTTAATGGCACTTGGTGTTTTTATAGGCATACACCATTTGCAGTGAGTGCGGTCGTGAACTGGTTTGTAGCTGGAAGTCATAGCAACAAGATATTAGGAGAAAGAGAGCTGTAAGAAATGAAAAACGTAAAACCACCCTGAGATAAAATAACAGGGTTTTTGCATTTTGTTTTGTTGTAGTTCATCTTCCTCAGTGTGTGTTTTGGCTTTATGGGTGTAGACTATACTAATCTCAGCTGTTTTAAGTGAGACGCCTCTGCCAGTCATGTTTTTGGACATGAATTAGTTGAGGTGAAGAAGAAGGAGCTAGCTCTGCATTTGCTATCCAGTTTTGGCATTGATAGCAAACACTTGATATTGGATCATATAACCTGAAATATGTTCATGTACACCAGTTTACACCCCCTGAACGTCAGTGTTTGCTTTTAGTTGTATTTCCACAGACTTTAGAAAGGGAAAATAATTGCATGGGGGAGATCGATTTAGACAGGCTGCCCAAAGGAATTTGCCGATTTCTACACATGTAATTTTTGCAAGTTCTTGCACTCATTTGTCCAGTGAATAACCAAAGGTCTTCCCCTTTTTTGTTATCATCCTTCAACTTAAGCAACTGGACGATTTTCACATTTTTCCAGTGAATGTACTGTAGGTCATCTCAACAATATGATGCTAATCTGTTGAAGTCATACACGCTCCACTGTGCTATTTCTGCCACACACATTGCCTGAGAGGTCAGTAGCACAGCAGGGGTTTTACTAGGTCAAATTACTCTGAGGCAGAAGTTAATTTCCAGCTCTACAGAGATAAATCACTTTGCTTTGACCTTCCTTGCTTGCTGGCACAACAAACACATTGTGCTTTTCCAGGAGACAGGCAAAGAAAATGTGTGTGTAATTTAAAAGTGGTTGCTTATTATTTGCGGTATAAGATTACTTGATTTGGTAACAATTAGTCCAATTTGGCTATGTGTTACTCTGCTGTACTTTTCTTTTTTACTTTTTTGTCAGTTGCTATGCTGAACAGAATGGCACTGAGGAGTGAAAGGAGCAGAAAACTACCAAATCAAAGTAATACTCCAACTATTGGAATCTTATATAAAGATATTAGTTTGATTTCGACCTTAATGTTAGTAAGGGGGTGCACCACAGGACCCACATAGCTCTCCTGTATCATGGAACAACGGATCCCTGATTTCAGACAGATGATTTGATGTGGTGTCACTGGTCAGACATACAAACGATGGCATGTTATGTTGGAGCAGATAAACACATGGTTTTATTCATTCCTTACCATGTTGCTCTGGTGTTTTTGGTTTTGGAAAACTCCTTAAATGCTGATTATCTCTCTTACTACTGCCCCCAGGAACACCGCTTAAATGTGTGGAGAAATCCAAACCTTGACAGGTCTTTCATGCTGAGATAAGGTTGTGAAACTGTGATTGGACAACTGTAGTTCAGAGGAGGAGCACATTTGATAAATGTGGAACAGGTTTAGCATGTACTTTTTTTAATACTGTGATGAAACAGTTTTATGTAGGTATGTGCACTATATAAGTGCCGTATCATTTAAGATTAAAGTTATTATTTAAACAGAATGCAACTCTCAAGATTAGGTAGTGATGCAACACTACCCGCCTTTAAAATTTCACCTGATATTTTGCTCCAGTTATGCATGTTCCCAAACAAATATTCAGTGCCATGAATCAAATTACCACAAGCCAAGAGACACAGTTAACCGGAGGCTTTCGGTGCCTCTTAAGAGTCTGGACACAAGGATAGTTGCTTATGTTTCCTGGTTGGTAAGCCAGCATTGCAGATTGCAAGTGCGAACATGAGATACCATCCCTGGTGGAAATAACATCTAAAGCAGTAAATGTAAGATTGTAATCTTGTGAGAATTTCCATTTTCACATTCCCTGCTGAATTACCCCTTTCAAACATAATCCTTATGGAGTATATTGCAGTTCACTGTGGACTCCTGGATGTGCTTGGCTATATTTAACACAGAGGGTGTACATGCTGCAAGTGACCATTATGCTCTCAATTATCGCTGTGTATTCTCCCCCACTGCCACCATGCTGCTTTAGCACTTATTAAGGGAACATACTTGAAGCTTACCCACACAGTTCACCTTCAGCCCACATTTGGCAGGTAATGAGCTTGATGGAGGAGACATCAAAAGACACATTTCCTGCCAGAGATCATTGAGGGGTGACCCTGGAAAATGCCAGTGAGATTGTATTGATTTGTGACTGTAAAATGGTACCAGTGGTCAAAAGAGCTACATTATTCAGCTAGTAATTGACCTCATTCCCTGTGGACTCTTGAGGATTTGACCATGCATGTTTTTTTTTTTCTTTAGATCTGCCGAGTTCTGTTAGGAAGAGCATTGCAGACGGAGAACTGATTAAAGCATTAAGGTGCATTTAGACTGCACAATAACACCAATATTTTGAGTTCATTGTCTGTCGCACTGTGTGAAATGGATCTAACAAAGTCTTGGTCTGTGTCAGTCTGTTTGATAGATATTCTCTGGCATGTAAGCTGGTTCAGTGAAGGCCTGGTGAATAGTAGCTCTGCAGTGTTAATACGAGAAAAGTCATGAACCTGTATCGTCCGGATGTTTTTGAACTATGCTAGCTCACAGTGTATTCAACGCCATTGTTGTGTTCTGTTTTAAGATGTCGGCTGTAACAGTCACATTTTGAAACTTTGTTTCTTCATCTCTGGCACTGACAGGATTTTGACACAGCCTGTCTTTATCATCCATCATATCCACCATCACCTCCAAATCAGCTTTAGGTGGATTTGTCCCAGTCTAAGTTACCAGTGTGGATTGACAACCACACTTTTCTCACTACTGTCTCCTTTTGTCTGGGCTCCGAAAAATGAGTGTACAGGGGTATTTACAGGAGTGTATAAACTGAACGACCTGAAAGATATAAACCCTATTAGATATTAGAACCCTATTAGTCATGTACAGTAATAAATGAAGGAATGGCATTAATGCCATATTTAGAAAGCTGTTATTTTCATTAGTTATTTTCTAAGACCAATCATATCATCAGATTAGTTGTTTTGTCTGACCGACATGTTTGACCTTAAGTTCATTATTGCCTAAGTCAAAAAAAAGCAGCATATCCCTACAACAGAGAGACTGAAACCAGAACATTTTTGATATTTTTGCCATTATTTTCTTGTCAATCATATGACTAATTATTTCAGTGATAACTATATTGGTGTTACTGGACATTTGTTCAGTGGGATAAAAGTGTAAATGAGAAACTTATTTTTTATTTTTTATTTTTTCTATGGAAATATACCAGAATTTATTAAACAGGCTCCTGATCAGACCTTGATGAAATTTAAGCCACAGCTTGGTTAGTCTCCTATTAGCTAAGTAAAAGAGCATCTTCTCTTGGCTTACTCGTAATCTCCACCACAGTGATATTCAGTTTGACTATTTGAAGCTTTCAAGCTCAGTTACAGTCTATCCTGGCAGCAGCCGACTGAAAGGCAGATCAAGAAACCGTTGGATGAAATTCTGTCCCATGTTGTTTTGAAAAACTGGGCTTTTGGCTAATATGTTTATCATTAGATGTGCCTGTCAGATTCTTTGGAACAAAGACTCCTGCTTACTGAAGAATTAAAAAATTCAACCATAGCACATCATGGAGACAGGTGGTTGCCAGCCTTGTAATGATACACACAAAACATAAGTTGTCTCCCACATTGGACTGGTGTTAGTTGCAGGGTAGAGTTAGAGCTGCTGCTTTCATTTAGAGCCTGGATATAGATAGGCTGAGGAGATGCTGACCATGCCAGGACAATGTCTGTGCTGTCTTTGCTCAATCTATGTTTGCTAAGATTATCTTCTCAGTTTTTTCTGTTGTATAAGTTAGGTTCTATATTCTGCAGGAGCTGCAGTCTTGTGGTCTCTTTCACAAAGAAGCTTGAGAGCAGCAGAAATGCATAGCCATGGGATTTACCTGTCAGCTGTGCTTAAGCATGTGGGATAACATACACTAGATGCTGTGACCGTAGAATAAAGGCTGACACGCCTTTCCTGTGATCTTCGGTCACTGTCGGCTTCATGTGCATCAGCACTTCACAGCTAAGTAGAAAATAAACCTGCATTAATAGATGGTTGGTTGGATGTCTGTGTTTTGAAGCTGTCACAGTCCCCTCAGAGTCATTTTTATGTCAGCCTATCACAGAGAAATATTTTATATAGAAGCCAACACTTGATGATGTGCTCACCTCTTTATTAGCTTCATGTTTATGCTTCATAGTTGTATGGATTACAGTGTGGTAGACGCTAATTAAATTATGTCCCAATAAAATGTAGCTATAACTGGCATTTTCTTCATGTCAGTAAAGGTCTGTGCGTCTCTTTAAAGGTGGTTCTTCACAATGGAAGCCTCACCAAGTAATATAGCTTAAAGATGTTTGCTAACCTAAAATAAAACTTAACGTTTTACTTTACTGAAATCCTGAGCAATTGCTGAATCTCCTAATGTCTTCCCTGGTTAAAGTGAAAAAGGGACAATCTCATCTAACCTATCAAGGAACTTGGTGTAGCTCTGTATTACCGTTTGAATCCCGCGGTTCCCCACTCAGTATCCTAGCTGTGTAAAAGTACAGAGAAGACTTTGGGAATTTAACTAAGCACAAGAACTTGGTTCAATTCCCAAAGCATCCGCCAACCACCCAACTGCACAGCACTTTTGGAAAATAGACACACAGGTAACTGATGTCTCCACTGACAATGCAACAGAAGAAAAGCTTGCTCTATCATTCCAACCATCTGGAAGCCTGGCTCAGACTTGAGGCTGATGTGTAACTTTTAATTGGATAGACAGTGGTGGGAGGCAGACGAGTAGGAAGGCATGATCCCAGTGGATAGACAGACAGCGCCTGCTGCCAGATGGACAACCTGAGTTTGCTGGAGTGCACACTATTTTTTTTGGGCCAATGTGATGTGTGTTCTCTTTTGCAAAGACCTTGTTGTAGGTTGGCTCAGACATTTCAAGCACAACTATTTTCACAGGACAGATTTTGACAGGGACGATGCTTTGACTTTTGTTTGGAGGGCTTGGCAGCAGATGTTTGAAAAGTCATTCTGTAAAGTCACTCATGAAATGATGAGTATGTCACTGACCATCATGTGAAGCTCATCCTTCTTAGCAGATCTTTAAAGAGTAACACATTTGAAAAGCAGTATTTTGTTGTCCTCTCTAGGTGAAGCATCAGCAACACTGATACTGTAAGTGTGGTTGGGTGTGGTGAAAGGTTTTTGCACCTTTAAGGACACCTAACAGTGGTGTCATGGTGTACTGACCACTGCTGTAGTTGATCAGTTAACCTCAAGTAAACATTTTGTGTCTAAGGCATTAAGTTGTTGCACTGTGGAATCAGTTTGTTTGACAGATGCAGGAGAGAACTGGGGACAGGTGTACTGTTGGTTTGTTGATATACCAGTAGTAGTTTTCCTCCACAAAGTTCTCCTCATTTTGGAACAGAATACTGTATAAACAGGCAGCTGTGCTGCAGTGGTTGTCCCTGCTTTTTATTTACTCACAATGCAAAATTTGTGCTGTGTACTGTCTCCTGCAAAACATGAAATGACAAATCCTGTGCTGGCCCACTGGTGTTGTGCAGAGTTGCAATAACTTTCTCAGCAGTTCCGTCCCTCAGTATTTCAAAAACAATGTCTTTAGCGTCAGGCAGAATTAGATTTTCACAGACGGTATGTGGTTTCTGCACGGGCCATCTGATATGAGACTATCAAGGACGCCTTCAGGGCTGACTCAGGAATGGCTGCTTGGTGCTTTAGTGCAGTTCAGTACAGCTGTTTAGCTTGTCTCACCTTTCTCTTTGCTGTGGTAAGGCCATACTTCATTCAGCAAAGTTCACATTTGTAAATCTTAGTGCTGACCTTTTGTGTGCGATTTGCAGTCGAGTCACAATATTTGATCTTTTTTTTTCTTTCTGGTATTTTTTTTTTTTTTTTTTGCTGAATAGCTTTCAAGGAATTTGTGATCTTGTGATATTTTTATGAATAACTTTAATTTACCCAATTGAGTGACCTTGTAATATTGTTCAGGTAAAATAAATAAATAATTGAAAAGGTTAAAATGAAAAAATGCTTGCCTGCTGCTTGCTGGGAGCAGTACACAGCCTGTTAGTTATCACTGATTCAGGTCAAAGACGACCTGGCTGCAGAATACCAGCTACTGACTATTACAGGAATGCTGATGCACTGCAATATACTTTCATTTATGCCAAAAAACTATTAAAAACATATCAATTAGCAGCACTTTTGCACTGGGTAACATGTTCCTTCATTACCATAAATGTTGCACTGTACTGTGGTTTATTTTAAGTCACTCCCACTTACACTGTCAAGGTATTTACATACTGATTGGTGCCCCAGCTGTGTAGCATTCCAAGGCTGAAAATAGTCCTCAACGACTGTACTTCCAGCTGAGTAAAGTTTGCTGTGCCCAGCTGTTTTAGGAAAACTACTAAGCCTTTTATAATGAGAACACTGTGTACTGTATATGTGACAGGCCTTTAAAAAAAATTACATCTTGATTAGGAACCAAAGAGGTCAAAGCATTGAAAGGCAGACTGATAACTAATTGTTGGTTTTGGTCTTTTCACTGTCGCAGCCTAATCCTGTGACATAACTGATTTACGTTATTATACAGTAATTTAGTTGCATACCATGTATTTGTAGTGACAGCCAGTTATAAACATCGGCAGTCATCATTTTGCAGTTAGTTGTTTTATGCTTGTTTGCATTTTGTTTCCCCAGATGCATTTTGTTTATGTCAAATGACTGCACGAGCTTATTTCACAGGAGACATGGTTGTGACATCTTTCAGAGAGTGATACACAGTAGACTGTTGAAGCAGTGTCTGTGAAATGAGGGTCCGAGTTAAATTCTGACATGAGTAAACTGATGCTTTTTGATTCACCTGTCTCTTCACACCTCTCCCTCCCTCCCTGAGGCATGTGTATGTTTGTCTTCATTTCACACCTCTCTCACGCTGCATATTCATTTTTCACTACTATTGCCTTTCTGCTACACCCCACCTATCCGCCCAACCTCAAACTGCCTGACAAGGGAATTCAATTTGTACTGTATGCTTCATTTCTACTCAGATTTAGATTTATTTCATGTTGGCTGCTTTTAATTAACTCTCTGGATATGCGACAAGAAGAGGGGTGGGGGCAGAGAGTGAGAGAGACAGATAAAAACTCCTCACATCCGCCAATGAGTTACACCGACAATCATTTACCACTTAGACGGTAGTGCAGAAGCCCCTGTTCGTTGCCCTGGCAACCGGTGCCTTGGTGATTGATTCCTCGCCAGTGTGGCATCACTGCAGGGAATAGAGCGCGTGAGCTCAGAGTGCTCGCTACATCTTTCTAATTAAAATGGGATTACAGAGTCATCACTGTTCTATGTCCAAATAAATGCAAGGCTGTGAAGGAAAACAGTTTTGGTAAATGTCAGGGCTGTTATACACAACCATAGATAAATAAATGTAAATGTACAATGTGCAAACTCTATGCACACTGTGAAGTTGTTCCTCTGTGTGATTTCAAGGTTTGGGTCGTAGCGATTGACAGCAACAGTGCGTCCCTTAATTCAGAGGTCAAGCTTGATTGACAGTGCAGGAATCATGTTGTGCAGTACAAATAACCAGACACAACAATTAGCCTGTTTGCTGATGTCTGCTAATTAGAAAGTAGTCATGAAATTGGAGCTTAATGTACATCTTAAATGAACAACAGTTTCTTAGTGTAATTGGATTAAACAAGTCAATCATACCTATGCAGTTTAGGCTGTTGTCTCATAGACTAGTGTGTACTGGGGGCTGAATAATCTCCCATGCACAGAGCTGAGACTTGATTACTACACATTTTATAGTGGTTGCTTGCACTTGTGTTAAGGGGACGTTGTAGCACACCACTATTATATTTCAGAACATGATTATACATACATATGAATGTGAAGTATAGGGTTCACTAGATGGTGTAGCGGAGGCAGGGTAATAACAAATAATGTAATGCTGTAGTAGCATTTTACAAATGGTGCCGCAGAAGTGATGTCTCTTTTAATTATGTATAATGATTCTAGTAATTTGGTCCCTTTACTTTCCTATATAACCCCATAAAAATTACAGTTATATCTGCAGTGGTCTGCAGATTTAACTATCAAGGCCAAAATTATAACAAAGTGCCATTCTTCAAAATAATTGTGTACTTGAGGATCACATTCTTAAGTCTGTAATTCATGATATTTAATAGGCTCTTGAAGCCAACAGTGGCCCCAGAGTGGCCCTAGAGCTCCTAAATGTAAAAGAGCAAAAGACAGAGCATGCTAGCGCGTGAGTGAAACCAGAGTGTGAGCTGTGTGGCAGAGGAAAAGGAAAATGAGGCCTTGCACTTGGTTTTTCGATTTCAATCACTACAATGCATTTAGCGAGGTGTAACATAGTGCCTTGGGCCTGTTCCCAAGTGGAGCTCTTTGGCACGGACTGTGTGGGATATGTCATTACAGCAAAGGTAATAATAGACCAGGGAATTTATAATGTGACACTTTTAATGTGCCTATGAAGGAGCGCCTGAGATCCTCAGACTGCTGGCAGAAACAGAGGGAAATATCATGTTTGGTTAAAAACAACAGAAAGAAAAATTATTGGCTGATATGTCATGTGGCTGAAACATATACTGAATCCCACACGAAGGACCTCTGGGATGGAACACACTTTAATTACACCTGGTCTATCTGTAGACCGGGGGTGCACCACAGGACCCACATAGCTCTCCTGTATCATGAATGTTTTTACAGTGAATAACAAACTGTTCTCTGAAATGAAAGTGCAGTTGCAGCCTCATGAAACCTACTGCCTGGATTAGGTATAAATCCTATTCCTTCCAGTTTTGCTCTTCCATTCTTTACTCGGATTGACTGTCTGTTTTTGTTTGTTTTTTTTTGTGCTCAGCAAACATGCTAACACATAGTTTTTTCTTCACGTTGAGAGAGAAATATGAGCACATGTGAGCAGCAG
>NW_018127993.1:247724-253109 GCF_001952655.1 Monopterus albus
AGGATTGAAAACTGATTCAGTGGAGGTCATGTGTCCAGACTGGCTCTGATTAATAAGCCATAAAGACTTTTCTTTTGATGCAAATCAGCAAGAATAACTGAAGGTACAACTTGTGTCTTTATGAATTTTGGATGTGCATTCCTTTCACCAAAAAGAAAAAACAGAAAGATGTTATCTCATAATTATGACTTACCATCTAATAATTACGAGATCCAGATCTCATAATTACAAGATCTTTTTCTCATAATTAGGAGATAACACTGGGGTTGCAATAGAACAGAACCTGCCTGAAAAGCATCAGGTTTTAACAAATTCTTTAGTATCAAAGTAATTCAGCGATAGTTGTCGATATATCAAATAGTGCATAGCAAAAGTGAACTGTTAATAACTAATTCGGCACACTTAGTGTTCCAAAAAGTAAACAAATATAGCATACAAATATAGTTGCTGCTATATAATTATGAGATAAGAGTGTTTAGGTTTGTTTTTTTCTTTGGGGAATGCAATGCGCTTCCTTAGTTTTCCAGCCTCAGCTGTAATCTGTGTAATAGTCTAAACTAAGAAGGTGAATATGTGATCATTTAACCTGCTAAACAGCAAAGCACTACTGTCTTGGTGAGCATGTTAGCATGTTGATGGCATTCTTTGGCTCAAAGGATCACTGTGTCCACTGTGACCACAGCCTCACTGAGGTGCTAGCCTGGCTGTAACTGCTTGTTATGCCTGGGATTCCTGATTCCTTGTCAAAAGACAAGGTCATAATCTTTAATGTACTACTCTTTGAGTGGTTAAATTAAACTATCTGAACTGTCTTGATCAATCCCACCACTTTTACTCCGATGCGGTCAAAAAAGAAAATGTTTGCTGTTGTCACAACTCTTAATCAGGATCACAGGAACGGGAGCCTGAATTCTTTAAGTGGCTTAACTTGCTGAAGAAGGATGACAGTGTACCATGTTGTTTCCCTTTTAGGGTGTGTGTGTGTGTGTGTGTGTGTGTGTGTTAAAAATCACACATATGTGTGAGCGAATGGCGTCAGGTTTGCTTTCCTCTTGAGCAGACAAGGAAACCATCTGGGACTGTGTTTGTGTTAAGCAAAGTGCAACGGTTTTCCTCTCTCATTCACACAGGCGCCTGGCGTCATGTAGGGACTAATGTGAAATCTAAATCTGGACCTTGCTGATAGAAAATGGTAGGTCGCGCTTTTTGGCATGTGACTCTCACAAACCCCAGTGCAGGCAGTGGTGCTAATAGATAATTCCCAGCGTAATAAGAAGTGGCATGTTGTGTGATGCGGCTCTCAGAGCCAGAGACTCTAGCTCCAAGTTTTCTTTTGTAATAAAACATTTATTTTTCAATATGCACAATCATCTTGTCTAATAAACTTTCTTGAATTTTATGTTTACTTATGAAGCTAAACTTGTTAGTACGGACATTACAACGACTGCAACATCATAACGTCTTCCTTTACATTCCGGTGTCTGCACACTAAACTCTTTATCAGATGAAAAGCGAGCTTTCTCGCCTGCTCTCATGAACTTTTGTTCGTGGACTTCAACAGTTTCTCTCTCTCTCTCTCGCTCCCTCACACACAGAGAGCACAAGTCCTCTCATAGATACACGCACTCATCATAGCCATTCGCCGTGAGCTCACACCCCCTCTCTTTGCCTCCCACTCATCCTGCTGATTGGAGTTGTCAGGAGTCAGGGGGTCACAGTAGAGGATGTCAGTAGGCCCCGTTCACAGACACACAGAAGCACACATACACAGTAGCAGTAAAACAGACAAGATGACAGACACTAATACAGTCCTGTCTTAATTGTGTATAAACACACCCCACAATCGCCCCATCGTGTCAGCAGCTGCGCATCAGCTTGCTCTCCTGACTACCACAGTCGTGCATAGCCGTGCCAGCAAAAAGCATTCAATTGATGTTCATTATTCACTAGTCAACTGCCTTGATTTCAGTGAAGGATAATATACCTCACCTACTAGCTCCCTCCTCCCCCCACTTTCCTCAGTCCCAGGGGAAGGCTGTCTGTCTCCCCTTCACTCCCAGACTGTGTGTGTGTGTGTGTGTGTGTTTCTTTTATGTCTGTTAAATGGCGCTGGATGTGTGGCAGTAAGAATGCTTTTGGAGTACGAGTAGCAAGCGGATATGATTGGCTGGATATGATCTGTGGTGAATCCCAATTACCCCAGTTCCTCGATCCTTGCTCGAGCCGAAAGTCGTTCCACTCCACCATGATGAAGGACGTCCCAGAGCTCTTATTTCTACTCTGAGGAGCAAGGACAGAGGAGCGTGGAGGCTGCCTGGAGGAGCTATAACCGAGGATACACGAGCGTATCCTTTGCGGAAGTCTGTTACAGAATGACACACCCCTGTATTGGAAGTCATCTGGGGACTGGAGCTTCACATGAGGGTTCAGAGGAAAGGACGTCTCATGTCAGTTAAAATGTGTTTCCTCATTCCCCTCTCCTCAGAGTTTGTCCTTGCATCTTTCGTGGATGGGACTAAGTTGCAAGGAAAAGATCAAGGTCAAAGGTCAAAGCGTTTATTTGTCATATGCACAGTTAGGAAACGTGCTTCCCTGTTCAATGAAAAGACAGAGTTCAGGGAAACTTGGGTGTGATTAGTGGAACTGGGATTCGCCTCTGGACCCGTGACATCAGTTGAGTCAACGTTGTTTGGATCTGAAGATTTCAAGTTTGAAAATGAAAAAAAAACCAGTGGTGTTATAGTAGAAAGAAGTGATACATGTAAATGGTGAAATAATATTACAGTGTGTAGTAACAAGTTTGTTTGACAAGATTGGCTTGACTATGTTTATCTCAAACCAGAAGCACAGACAACCACACGCAAAAGTTCACAGGCAGTTTGCGCTCAAATTATTTTGGGCACCTGTCATCCTCTATTATAATTAGCAAGTGGACGTCTAAATAATTGCCGTCAGGCTGCGGCCGCTGTATCAGTGTTGGGAGCTGAGCCCCGTCCCTCGCCTCTAGTTCTAGTATTATTTAAAGAGCCGGCGCACCTTCACAAAGCAGCGCCACCAGCATAGTCTTAAGTCTTTCAGTCAGCCACAGCATCTGGAGCACTAAAAATAATTAACTGACACAAGACAGTTTGGTGTTATCTTCACCATTTGATTTGTCCACACTTGCCCTTGACAGAAACACACACACATGCAGCTTTTGATCATAACTGTGACATTGCCAAGAGAGAAAGAGGTGACACACTAATCCCAGAGGAGCTTGTGGATTGTTGAAAAAGTAAATGAGGCAGATGGGCCTGTCTTGGAATGCAGTGTGAAAAAAAATATGGAAAAGCTCATTTGAGGAATAAGGACACAATAGTTTAAGCTTCATTATGTGTTTTTCAAATATTTTTGTTGTAAAAATCTGCTTCAAAGCTTGTCCTAATGTGGAGTGGTGTTGTCGCAGCCTCCTGTGACCCAGACTCACTGAACAGCACTGGCAGCAGTGCAGAGATTTTCAGTTCTAAAGGGTTTTGAACAGGATTGACCTCTTTAACCAGTCGATCAGTAAGTTTTGTTGCATTCTCGTATACTGTAATTTCACAACAACACATCTGAAGAGCAGGGCAGAGCGTAGCAGATAGTAGTAGAGAGTAATAGAGCAGGGAGAGGGAGCGCTGGGCGGAGCAGAGTGGGTTGATTTGAAGTTTGATGCTAGTGCTAACATAAGTTACATACTCAGACTCAGAATCAGCTTTATTGGCCAGGTGTGTTGGACACACGAGAAATTGACTCCAGTACTGCAGCTCTCAATGTGCATGTACATATCAACAAGCAAAGGAATGTGCATTAGGAAACGTGAGAAAAAATAACAGTAAAGTACTTATAAATAGAGACCTGTACATATACGCACACACAGTCTGGATTACTGTAGCTTCACATTACTTAAAACACCTGTCATTTTAAATGCACTGAACTCACACAACTACAGTATGAACAACATGAAGTAAGAGTACAGTGATGATATAATCTTACATACAGACCTAGAGTTTGATATTTTCACAGAATGGTTTATAGATTAATAAAGTTTGGCCCAAAGTTCTGCGTCACTGAAAAGTAGTATTTTATAATAGTAATGCAGTATACCGCAGCATGTGCATCACACAGAATATCCAGGTCTGCATGTACTGTTTGGGGACTTGTCTGTTGGTTAAAGTGCTGGAGCAGCACCATCATCCTCTCATTGTGTGTGAGTGTGTCTCAGAACTGTGCGTGCTGCTATAGAGCTACCCTCCAGGGCCGGTGAGTGCTATCCCAGAGTCTGTCGCCAGCCGTAGCATGACGACTTGACTCACACTTGTCGTTCTCCACCCCTGATTACATTAGACTAATGCAGTGTGGACATGAGTGTCAGGACTACATGTGCACGCACACACACACACACACACACACACACACACACATACATAATATATACAAGGCATAGAGAGCTGTTGTGTTTGGGAAGACTGTAGATCACCATGCCCATCTCCACCATCCCCTTCTTCAGGTGCTGACTGAAGTGGGTGGAGGTCACTGCTACTCAGCAGCACCCTCGCTGTACTGATAGTGGTGCTGCTTAGATTAGCCAGTCAGTGACATTCAGTTTGGTCCAACAACAGCTGCTGCCTCTCCAAACCAGCCACTTTCCAGGAAAAACATCTCCTGGGCTTCTTAATGTCCCCTAATACACACAAAAACACACTTTCTTCCCTGCCCCCTTCTCCATATCCCCCTCCCCCTTACTCAGAGGCTTCCTTGTTGTGATCTCACTGCACAGTTGTGTGTGTGTGTGTGTCACTGTGTCTGTGTGTGCATATTTGTCTTTCTCTTTTGCCTTCCAGTTCTCTAATTTGTCTGACATGCCCTGAAAAGCCCCCATTTGGAGAGACAGCAGCATAGCACCGCTTAGAGTGACGTGGTGTCTGCAGAAATCACTTTCTGCACAGAAGTGGATAGGGACGTCTGTGCGGTTCTGTTCTCTCAGTGTCCCCTTAAATCACTTAACAACCAGAGTCACATCCATGAACCACCTAGTGTGATCTTCAAACAGAGCCAAACATTTCAGGCCCTCTGGTCAGATGTGCTACAAACTAAGACTTCCAAAAGAAAACGACAATATGTAGAAAACTGTTTTGAATCAGTGGCATTATTATGTTCTGGTATGTTAGAGTAGTCACAGCTCACTGAGTTGCAGTATAATACTGACCCAGGCTTTTTTGTGAGGTCTGTTTTCGTTGTTGCCTGCTCAGCAAGTACTCTCCATGGTGCTGACTTAGAAGGGGCAGGCCGACGCTGTCCATGGTGCTGACTGAGAAGGGGCAGACCGGTGCTGTCCATGGTTCTGATTTAGAAGGGCCCGACTGG
>NW_018127993.1:253141-301570 GCF_001952655.1 Monopterus albus
GCTATGTTTTAGATTTAGAGGGGCCCGACGCTGTCCATGGTGCTGACTTAAAAGGGGCAGGCGGACGCTGTCCATGGTGCTGACTTAGAAGGGGCAGCCCGACGCTGTCCATGGTACTGACTTAGAAGGGGCAGCCCGACGCTGTCCATGGTACTGACTTAGAAGGGGCAGCTCGGCGCTGTCCGCGGTTCTGATTTTGAAGGGGCATGCTGGCGCTGTCCGTGGTGCTGACTCAGAAGGGGCAGACTGGCGCCGTCCGTGGTGCTGACTTAGAAGGGGCCGACTGCCTCTGTCTATGGTGCTGACTTAGCCAGCCCGGCGCTGTCCATGGTACTGACTTAGAAGGGGCAGCCCGACGCTGTCCATGGTACTGACTTAGAAGGGGCAGCTCGGCGCTGTCCGCGGTTCTGATTTTGAAGGGGCATGCTGGCGCTGTCCGTGGTGCTGACTCAGAAGGGGCAGACTGGCGCCGTCTGTGGTGCTGACTCAGAAGGGGCAGACTGGCGCCGCCCGTGGTGCTGACTCAGAAGGGGCAGACCGGCGCCGTCCGTGGTTCTGACTTAGAAGGGGCAGGCTGGTGCTGTCCGTGGTGCTCTCATCACTGGTCCTGTTTCACTTGGTCTTTGCTGAGCTGCAGCTAACTGTGTTCGCTTTTGTTGGCTCTGTCCTTTATGCTACTTCATCTGTTTCAAGCAGAGCCATCAGCACTGCTAACGCTGCCGGTTGGAGCTGCCCAGTATCCACTTACTGCAAGCAGAGCCAATGTCTACCACAGATTATAAGATGTTAACTGCCACTCTGGATCAATTTTCTGAGTCCTTGGAAGCACCCTTTTTTATATTTAGTTCATATCCTGCCAGTTAAATGTGGATCAGAAAGCAGATTTGTCATTGCTCTAGCTTTTGGGATCTATCTTTGTGCAGGCACAGTGGCAGTTTCCTGAGGTGCAGTGAAGATATTCCCTGTTCAGTGTTTTGGTGACTCACTGTGCGCTGCAGTAGGGGGTTGTCACTGACAGTCTAGCAGCACACTACAATTATGGTTGACCACATTTTTGTGCTATCTGCTGCCTGTCCAGCAGGTCTGGAGCACATGGGGCATCTGACTTCTTCACTTTAATTGGTTGAGGTACAGCTTTAAAAACTTTTCAAAGTAACTTGTATTTATTTTAGTCATGTTTTTTACTTTGATTATCCATCAGCACCCCATAGGCAAAGGTGCCACTGCCAAAACCCAGGATCGAACTTTTAGGGGAGGCGACAGTGGTGCGGTGGGTAGAGCAGTTGTCTCCCAACCAGAAGGTTGAAGGTTCGAATCTCAGTGCCTGCAGTCCACATGTCGAAGTGTCCTTGGGCAAGACACTGAACCCCCCGTTGCCCTCGATGGTTAGAGTCATCGGTTGAAGTGGCGCCGCAGATGGCTGCCATCGGTTCTGTACTGAAAACAAATTCCTTGTGTGTAACATACTTGGCCAATAAAGGTGATTACCATCAGTTGACATTTCTAATATTAGCCATTAGGTATGTGAAGATGCAACTTGGCTGTCTTTCCCACAATATTGGTGTTTTGTTCTATTAAATCTTTATGATCTTAGTGGTACTGGTGCAGGAAACCCTAATGTTCAATACCACTAAAACCAAAAGATGTCATCTCAGAGCAAAAGTGTTATATGACTTGGTGAAAAACCAAAGAATCATCCATCGCTCCAGTTGTACAGGTGATGGTGCCATTTTTGTCATGCTATTATGACTCTGGGTTCACTTTGATCTAATTTAGTGAGGTTGCATCTAAGGATATGAGGGCATCTCTAAAAATAATAAAAGAGCATGGACTTAATAACCATGTAACACAGAGAGAGGGTTCCAGACAGACATTTAAGACAGGTATGTGGATGTTTAACAGAAGGTTTTTTCCCCCCATATTTCCTGTTTTAGTACATCAGTAAGACACTTTACCTAATCTCTAATATAACTCTAGTATAATGTTCTGTATCAACATTCTCCACCTAAACTTAATTTTAATTGGAAGACCAGGAAGCTTTTATAAGCCAATGCATCTGAGCACTCAACAAATGAAGTGGCATGTGAGACAGCAGAGCCTCAGCATGTAAGAGAGCAGGGGGATTGAAGCTCTCGCAGATTACAAACCTTGGCAAGGGCTGATGTTAATTAAAGGCTCTGTTCAGCACTTTCCAAATTAGATGTGAAATGTTAAGCATGAGGGGTTTGCCATTAACGTGGTGCTCAGCGAGCCCTCTGACCTCGGCTGAGGGCGACGCATCCTTGAGACATAATTGTACTCACCTTGAGTGTTAGTTGGACAGAGGGAGCAAAGGGAGAGTCAATAGAGGAGCAGGGTGAAAAAGTGTACTGAGCTTCCTTTTGCTATGGAATGAGCCACTTGTACATTTTCGCTCTTCTTCCACTAAGCTGTGGAGAGGTTGAAATGATTTGCCTCTCGCCCTCGCTCACCCTTGTGCTTGTGTTCCGATAGCCACAGGATTGCAACCATTGAAGGATACACCAAATTAGTCCACTTTCACTTATCAAATGTTGGAAGTCTGATGTGAGCAGCTGCCAGCTTTCTGTCTCCAGCGTTGTCTGAAATAGATCTTTTTCTTTCCCAGCTCCTGAAGCTAACAGTGTTTGGCACAGTACCAAGATGATCCCAGATAAAGATATTTTATGAGATGGTGCAGACGAGTGCTCTCCAGTGTGCAGCCCCAGTTAGATCTCGAGTTCTCCTTTGTCTGGGCAACTTGTCCATCACGAATTTACGCAGTTTTCTTCATGACTACTTGAGTACTCATTTAAACATGACTTGTCTTTTTAAACATGACTCCTTTAGAACAAGTAAGAATGAACACTTTTAATCTTAACATGTACATTTAGGCTGCACTTGTCAGTTGGGGTACAGTGAGTGAATAACTTGTCATTACAAGATCCTGACTGTTCCTACAGCTGCACAACCACCTACCGAGCGCTCTCCCTCAGCAGACAGTGATCATCCCTCGCAAAACCATCAAAATGAAGTGTGTTGATTGGTACATGAGAGTCGCATGCTTCCTGCTGTTACAGTATGTTGCAGGATGACAGAGATACCCTGGAAGGGGACCGACTCGGGAGCAGAGGAGACACAGAAGTAGGTCAGCTCCTAGGCGTTTGTTCCGTCGTACATATTCATAAACAGTACCCAGTTGTTGCAGAGTGAACTCACTTCACACAGACTGTTTATTCTGCTCACTGGGCCCATTTAAATGTTAACTAGTGATTACATGTCATTGTGGTAATATGACCAGTTGACTCTGCCTGCTGCATTTATAATTTTTTCAGAATAGTTTACTATTATAATCACATATTAACACCTCACCATCTTAATAAGTCATGTACTTAACTGGGTTTAAAACTGTCCTGAATCAAAAATTAAGCTAAAGCTGAAAAAAACAGGACAATACATAACTGAAAGCGATGGTGTAACACGTTTAAAAATTCTCTTGCTTTCTTTCTGAATGTTAGATGAAGTGATTGATGCCACACCCATTTAATGTAAAGCTAGTTAGCTGAGCCTAACATAAAGACTGGCAGCCTGGGCAAACAGTTAGACTGGCTGTGTAAAAAGGCTGGTTTGTGTTAAAGTGTAATGTGCCAGGATATGTCTCAGCCAGGAGCGGTGACTCCTGGAAGTCCCTGCCTCTGGCTAGTATATTGTTAAGCACATGGCACCCTGTTAAACCACAGTGTGTCGTCTTTTGCCCTTTGATTTGGTGTAGGTTATATGAATGGTAAAGTGTTCAGTGTAGTGAGCTTTAGAGGTGTTTGTAGTCATTTTTGTTACTTTGGGACAGACCTAAGCTACTGTAGCTGTTTTCCCCAGTTTTCAGTACTTTTGCTAAGCTAAGCTGACCAGCTGGTGGCTGTAACTTCAAATTAAATGTATAGATGTGACAGTGGTAGATAATGAGTAAGCATGTTTTTCAAAAGGCCAAACTATTCCTTTAGGTTTTGTAGATTTTGTGAACAAAATAATCTTGCATCAGCCATTTCTATTTTATATCTTGTATAGTTTTACATGACAGCAGCTGTGCACTGAATGGACCCATTCTTAAATTCAGTACAGCCTTGGTGCTGCGCGTGTTCTTCAGCCGCAGTGGATAAAAGAAGAGTTACAGGAGACAGTGGGAGAATAAATACAAACTGAGTCAGTCGCAGGGCTGTGAATTACACTGATAGTTCAAAACATGATGCTGTCTCTGCCAGCTCCTGTTATTCAGTCAGCCCTAATACAGTCAGACACTTCAACACAATCTGACCCCTGCTAAACTCGCAGCAGTGTGTGCTATAATTCAGAATTATTTGTGAGATTTAGACAGATAGAGAGAAACAGAAGGAAATGGAAGCATCACCCTGTATTCCAATTAAATGTGTAATGTCTAATCTTTCAATATGTTGCATTTAAAATTATAAATGCAAACATTCTTTTTTTTTAAACACCTTTTATTATCTTTGTAGAGTTAATTTTTAATAACAGCTTGTTTTAAGTAAAAAAAGAATAATTTACACCTCTGGGCCATCGTGTTTGATGCCAGCAGGTGGCTATTAATGTTATCTCCCCTGATGACAGTATCTGAAAAGCCTTTTGTTCACTGTTACCACTTGCCATAAACATTTCATTACAGGAATCCTCAACCTATATTTTAGCCCTCCCCACTCTGCAGTCATTACAGCTTCATCAGTCGAGGAGAGAAACTGTGGGAAATGGAGAAAAAGAAGCTGGAGGTGAGGGTGAGAGGAAAACTCTGAGGAGCTCATGGTGAAAATACTGAAGGCAAGGAAAATGTTGAATCAAAATGAAAAGATTCAAGGGGATAAATGGCGGTGAATAAAAGAGGTGATGAAGGAAAGTGAATAAGGACCAGCGTAGAAGCTTGAGCGCACTGCCAGTCTTTATTTTAAAGAGCAGGGTTTTACAGACAATGATGCAAACTCCTACATGTGCCTGTAGTTGACATAATCTCACTAAAGGTGTCTGTTCCTTCTGTGAGTGTACGGTTCAAAGGTGACCTCACTGCTTTGCCTTTGTTTTGTTAAGCATGGCTGCGGCGCACAATGCAGCGACTGCCAGGTTTCTTTTCTTAGAGCTGCAGAGAAATCGTGTTTCTTATTGATCTATTTGAATGTAAACAGAGCATCTCCAGTCTCCAGCTCAAGGCATGTATGCACAGGAGATTTCTGCCAGAAGACGGCGTATACTACACAGTGGGTCCCTCCTCTTCTATTTTTGTAAACAGCCTCTGTGATATAACAACCCTCTTGATAGCGCCTAGTGCTAAAAGCGAAGTACCGTACACATCCTCCAGAGGAAAATGTCACCCACAGGTCAATTCTTCTTCAACTTGAAGTCATTTGTCCTACATTTGTTATATTACTATCTGTTAAATGTAGAAAAACTGTTTTAGAAGTGAGACATTACAATATGCTGATTAGGTTTCATTTGCACACTAACAAAAGATGTAGCACGCGTACATAGAAAACAGACTCATCATTGTTAATTTATGTTTGCTGTAAAGCCATGACATCCATTGACTGTGAGACCGATAATCTACTTCCTGCAGTCCTTAGACCCATAAGCTCTTTTCGGTGTCCTGTACGTCGGTCTCAGGTTATATTGGCCTGATTGGTGCAGAGGCTTTACTCGCACTGTGTTCTCTGCTCTGGGTGCTTCTCTACGCCTGGCTGCTCTCACTATCTTCCCTCTCTCTCCTCAGCTCCACCATTCTCTCCATATACGACCAGGCTGCTGCAAGGGGTCAAATGTCAGCCACTTGGGATTCTGCATCTCCTTTTGTCATTGCTGAGCCTGATGATTGGTGTGTGTGTGTGTGTGAGAGAGAGAGAAACAGGGCAAGAGAGGAAATTTAAGAGTGTGCAACCCAGGGCTGGAGAGAATGTGTACGTGTGTGTATAACTCTGGTTTTCTAAAGGGGTTTGAGGGGATCGGGGGTGGGTTAGGGACATTTCTCCCTTCTTGGTGCTATAAAAATAGCCATTACAGCACTGAAGATCACAGTTTGCCTCTTGGACACACCATATCTGTAATAGGTTCGGCAAGAAATAGGGACTGGGGGATGTGTGTGGGGTGTCTTTATGGGCAACCAGCTGAGACCTCATGCAAAGAACATGCTAATTGGTATTCAGACCAGGGCTGTGACAGTTTCCTACACAGTCTGTACCACATACACATTCCTTTCTGTTGCCACGGCGCCAGGCCCCAATGAGACTTTCCTCGACGACCTGTCCACTTCCAGAAACACAGAGTAAATCCTGAGGTCCAGCTGCACTAGACAATTAAACTGGAGTTTTTCAGTTTCCCTTCACTTCTGTTCTCTGCTGTTCTCTTTATCTTCATGTTTTCAGCCCATATCTTCATGTTTGACTTAATGGGATGTCACTGGTAATGAGGTGGGGTGCACTTATACACACATTGCATGTAGGTGCGAGGATATTGATAAGTGGTCAGAAACACGATGACCTGTGTCTGCCAGATGTGTAAATAGGCAACTTTTGGTGGATGTGTTCGGATGGATGTCAGCATTGTGTTTACAACTTCTTCCACCGTCCAACAACTGTTTTGTCATAATTTAATGTCAGTGATTGATTAATTCAGTTAATCAACTAATCATTTCAAAACTAATACCAGCAGTTCATCTATTTTATCTAGTATAACTCATATTGAATTATTTTACTGTACAATGCTGATGAGTGATATATTTGTATATATACTGTAGATGCTTCCTCGTGTTTTATTGTATTTTATTATCTTCTTATAGTATACTGTAGCATTGTTTTATTCTTCTGCGCTTGATTGATTCTATACTATTAGCTACCCGGGGGTTTATTGTGACTTGTATTTTATTTTTATATGTATTCTGCGACTACAGATGGAAATTAGTCTTTACTTTCACTTACAGTTCCTTTATGGGCGGCACAGCGGCAGTGGTTAGCGCTCTTGCCTCACAGCAAGAAGGTTCCATGTTCGATCCTGGGCCAGCCTTGGGCCTTTCTCTGTGGAGTTTACATGTTCTCCCTGTGCCTGTGTGGGTTCTCTCCAGTTACTCCGGCTTCCTCCTACAGTCCAAAAACATGCAGCTTTGGTTGATTGGAGACTAAATTGCCCATAGGAGTGAGTGTGTGTGGTTGTTTGTCTACATGTCAGACCTGTGACAGACTGGCGACCTGTCCAGGATGTGCCCCTCCTCTCACCCAGTGGCAGCTGGGATTGGCTCCAGCCTTTCAAACATGGAACAAACTAGAGAGACAAACATGTTATTGCTGTGGCCACCTCTGCTGCTCTCAGACTCCCTCTGACTTTTTTCTCTAATAAGCCTGTGGACCTTTCAGCAGTTACCACACCTGGAAATATCATTTTTCTGTTTACCTGCAGCCTTGCTCCTTTCCCAGCCCGAGATATAACAGCCTATCATAGCTCCCACTGTGTGGCAGCGTGCAGCTGAGAGATGCAACAAACAGCATTGTTAATTTGTCTCACCTTTGGTTTTGTCTAGATGCAGAGTGGGAGACTACCAATCTGAAGAAAGTAGAAGAAGCTTATCAGACGGTCAATATGGAGATAAGGTAAGGGAAAGATAACGAAGAAACTGAAGGAGAGGATAGCTTCCATTGTCACATACAGTATTTGTGACATTTTGCACTTCTCACACTGCTACTGTAAGCAGGGTTGCATGGTCTTAAAATAGACTTCATCTATCTGTGGTGAAAGGAAAGCTGCACAGTAATAAATTTACACTGTCTGTTACCTAAGGCTTATTTTAATGAAGAAAAACTAATGCTATTGATTGCCTACTGTGCTCTGGTGGGAAGGCCTCTTCCTGCTTTCTTTGAGCTTGAGTTCTTCCATTATGTCTTAAAATAATATGTTTGTAATTAATTCCTAATATTACAGTTTACAGTCAACATGCTTCTAACAGCTGAGAGGGGAAAAATGCCTGAGCAGATTTGGATGAGAGTTCCTGTTGCTTTTCCTTTGCTCCCTCTCAGATGTTTTCACAGAGCTCTGAGCTAGCCAGCAATAGCTGATAAGTAGCTGCTGTGGCCCTTAAGGCCTGCAAACTGTTCATTACAGTAGTGAGAGAGGAGCACAGTGATGGCAGTTACCGAAAGGTCAAGATTTTACCCCCTAAACAAATGCCTGAATGAGGGGAAAAGAGAGAAAAGGAGCTGACATTTGTGCTATTTCTTCATTGTCCACCTTGCCTCTCGCTTCTGGTCAAATTACTCAGCATCATCGGTGTGTGTTGGAGCTCTGGCTATGGGTTTTCTCCCCCATGTTCTCTTCAGGCCATGTCCTTTATTAATTTGTAGGTTGTACTATGTCTGCGCATTTGTGTTTTTATACCTTTTGGAACTAGCATGAAATTTATTAGGTTATAGCTATATATAGTTTTTTTTTTTTTTTAGCTTGAGGTAAATGTCAGATTCTAGAAAAACTGACTGTGCATGAGTGTTATGACCTTTGCCCTACTGAGAATCACATGTGCACACACAGTTATGCAGTCTGCCTTTGCTTTTGTGACCACAAATCATCCCTTACACCCTCCTAGCTTATCACCCTCACCCTCCCTAAACATTTGTTAACCCCATTAGCTATGCTGGGTTATGAATATGGAAATAAGGGCCTGTACACCATTTGCGATTAGCAAAGAAAAGCAGTCCTCACCAGCACAGATAATTGGAGACACTGCATAGAAATGGGCTTTAAAGAGCCACCTCATCAGCACACTAGCCAAGAAGTCAGTCACTAAAGTAGCGAGGAAAATAAAGCCACACCGTCAGCACACTTAGGAGTCATCCAGAAGTTAGTAAAGCAGCTTGTCAAGGACAACAAATGAAGCGCAGCCTGGACATTAAAGCATTTGTGCTGTTTTGCAGATTTTGTACTAAAACTATGAAATAAATTAAGTTTAGATACTTTAAAGGAAGAGGTTTTATTAATTGTATTCTGTGGTGTCATATAAATAATAGCCCAACTCCATAATTCAGATAACTACCTTGGTTTAACGTGTGTTTGCCATCTAATTTATAGTATTTATTTTGGCTTCCGCAGCGATCTCCAGAAGAAGCTGGCCATTGACTACGGAACAGATTGGGAGTTTCTGTTTTTGAGCAGCCAGTGTTACAAGCTGAAAGTATATGAGTAAGTACTGATGACTTTTTTTGGTTTATATGCCTATTTTAGTCTGGTATTAATATGGAAACTAGCACTTGACATGTGAGGTTGTGTACAGAAATACACTTTCATTATCATAATTTCTTTCAGAAATTACACACTAACAGAAAACATTTTCATGGTTTTGATAATTGAATTGAATGTAATTTTTTTTGTAGCTCTTAATATTTGCTTTCAATAATGAACGATGTTGAAAGCACTTAACTTGTGCAGAACACATGCACTGTAGGTAGCATGAACCCCAGTTAGAAAAGTAAAATGGTTTTAAAGAAGTATCACTAAATCAATATATTAACCGGAGGCTGCAGTCCAACTGTACTAAAACAAATGCTTTCTGTAGCAAATGTGAACCATCTCAGTAAAGACCCACCATTTAAAGTTGATAATTTGTGAGCTCCGAGTCACCCTGGAGAAGCCAAGCAGCTAAACCAACTAAATTTAATCAACAGAATGAGCTTCTTTTACTCTCTCCTGCTGCATCCCTATGGTCCCTGCTGGGGTAGAATCTGTTCTCCTCAGGATTGCATGCCAGCTGGAGCTTTAGAAGCCTGTGGGTGGTTGCAGTTTTGAAAGAAAATGATCTGAGATCTGCACTGCAAATTCTTTTTTCAGACATCCTTGGATTCGGTGGTTTTCCCATGACCTTATACAGTATAGCAGTGTGATTTGTTTGCTTTGTTTGCCATTTAGGAGGCAAAATTTGAAAAGGAAAGTTGCACTTCTTATATGTAAGGCAGGAAAATCGATGTCACTTGTTTTACAGTACACAGTGTTATATAACACTGCAAATTGCTTGTAAGACGCCTTAATGTTATAATGTAGGAACAGCAAGCTGGCTCCTATAATATTGATCATCCTTCTGGAAATGTAAATGATTTAAATGAACAAATTTAAAAACTGTATAGACCAAGGTGGAGGAGAGCTGTGCAAGTTGATGCCAGAGTCAGTGAGCAACAACAACAGTAATGGATTAATGGTACATCAGCAGGTAAATGTGAGAATATTCAGTAAACCCCTCCCCAAACACGGATTGGTCAATCATAAGTTAGCAACTATGAAAAAATAGCATGGCAGGTTTGTGAGGCTGGATTCCTTCTCATGAGAGCAGCTTTTTTTGTCTTTAAAATATGTCATCATAGGAAAAAGGTGGATTTTCAATGGCCTTTACCTCTATGGGGACAGGTGGACCCAAACCATCTGCATTCATTATGTTTCTCCGCTCATTTATTGAGCTCTTTTTTGTTGCCTGTCTGTAGATTTTTTTGTGTAACATTCTGTATTTATGACCCCTTCTACATCCTCTTATTTTAAAATCAGCCACCTGTAGACATTAAAAAGTCTGCTTGAGGCAGTGTTATCAGCCAACTCGTACAGCTAAAGTTAGCTTAATTAGCTAGCTACTTACAAACCAAATTATTTCAGTAATAAATAGCTGCAGCAAAGGCTATAATAGTAAAAAAATAAAGTACCATTGCTGTTTTATTTTTGTGAATTTAATCCAGTTCTCAGAAATTGTATCATGTCTGTTTTTCATTTCTGTACCCTCTTTTGTACAGAAACCCATGCTCTTCTCTCTTACCCTTCTTTCTCTGGCCTATTAGCATTATGCACTCCTTGTTATTTTTCATCCTTCAAATCACTGAAGAGCACAATAGCCACTAGTTTCAGAATCAGCTTTTCAGTGTCGGCTCAGTTGAAGGTTATTTGACCTTCCAGTACCCTCTCAGCAATCTACTAGTTCCCCTATCTGTCCACTTTTATCCTAGCCAATCCTGAAAAGACTTGACACTGACAAAACCAACAGCTTTCTATATCACTCTGTCTCATGACCTCAAGTAGTGAATTAGCAGAGCTGCAAAACTGGAACACAATTACGTACTACTGTCATTGGTTGAAACCATCTTACATCCACCCTCCTTGGTGTTTGTATCTCTCTGCTTGGAACAAGTGGCTCTTTCATGTTTTTTTTTTTTTTGAATGGGAGCCAGTATCACAGAAAACTGCCTGAAGCCATAAAAGTTAGCTGAGCTGAAACCTTGCATATGTTTTACTCTAATATCTGTGCATTATTTAATTAAACGGGGTTCAATTGATGCTTGTGTGGGCTGGGGCAGAAAAAAGCTTTACCAAGGTAACTAGCTGAGAATCATTTAGTGAGAATGACGCGTGTGACTTGGTGTATTAAACAGCCCTAACAGTGCAAAGAAATAGCGAGCTGATTCCTTTCAGGACATGCACAGAAGCTGGTTTTATTCTTAGTTTACTCTTATGTACTGCAGGCCAGACTCGTTAATCTTGGAAGTGTTTCCTTTTTATTTCAGAATGAGAATCAGCTTTATTGGCCAGGTGTGTTGGACACACAAGGAATTTGACTCTGACGGTCTGGATTCGACGGATCTATATGTACAGTGTATATTTACAGGTGTTGCACTGAGGGTTGTTGACCAGACATACTGTCATTGGTTGAGTGTTCATCAGAGTGATGGCCCAGTGGAAGAAACTGTCCCTGTGCCTGGTTGTCTTGGCGCACAGTGACCTGTAACGCCGTCCAGAGGGGAGGTTTTCAAACAGATTGAGTCTGGGGTGTGAGGGGTCTGCAGGGCTCTTCACTGTCATCTCCACTGTTTTGAGGGTGTCCACTGAAATTTCACCTTTTGTCTTTGCGAAGGAGGATCCCTCCTCTCCACCTCTGAGCTGTTTCCTCAGCCCTGCTTATGCCTTGCCTCATGATGGTGTGAAAATGGGGCTTGTAGCCTTCTCTTGTTTGTCCAGGTAAACAATATAATTACTTTGATTTCAAAGGGGGCAAACCAGCCTTTTGTCATTGAACACTTTCAAGTGGAATGATTAACAGGACGATCAGAAGCTAAATGCTGCGTAGTAGGACTGTATTGTGCCTTCTCAGTTTCTCTAAAGATCATAAACATGAATAAAAGCTTAGAGAGATGGCTTGTTCTTGGCATATTACACACTGCTGTGAAAAAGTATTTGCCCCCTTCCTGGTTTCTTGTTTTTTTTGCATATTTGTCACATTTAATGTTTCAGATCAAACAAATTTAAATATTAGCCAAAGATAACACAAGTAATCAAAATGCAGTTTTTATTTGAGGGAAAAAAGCTATCCGAACCTCCACAGAGGATAACGAGCAGCAGGTAGAAACAATGAATGATAAATGGTGAACCGGGGTAAAGCTGGGGCATGTGAGGTGACACAAGACAGGAAACTAACCAAAATAAAAGCACCAAACAGGAAGCGAGGTCCAAACGGTGACAAAAAGCAACATAGCATATACTCGACAGCAGTATTGACTGATGTACAAAGGAGTTCTTCAATGTGATTCGTTTAAACTGAGGGACTGTAAATCTTCTGTTAGAAGGCAAAAGTTGATATTCTCCACTTAGGACATGTGAGGAGTCAGAAGAGATATTTTTGGCAAGTCTAAGCATGCTTTTTTGATGAGCTGCTAGAAAAAAAATGCTTCTAGAGGTTGGCCTTTTATCTGTGAACAGATACAGATCTGATTGAACAGCTTATCACAAGTCGGGCATTTAAAATTCCGGCTTCTGCCAGTGAATCAGGAATAAGCTTGACAATTCGGTCAACACAGCCTGGCACAGCATGAAGGAAGTCAATTCATAATGAGTTCTCAGAGGCGGAGTCTACCTCCAGCGGAGTCTAATATTCCTCCTGTGGATTTGTTGACACTTCTCAAAGTAACTTAAATTGAAGGGTTGTGATTTATGTAAGACTGTCAGGTCAGATTGACTTAGCCTCTGCTCTCGTGTCATTAGAAAGTACAGCTCTCCAGTGAGTTGTGCCCACCACTGTGGTTTAGCTTTGACAGAGAAGAGAGAAGGATATAGCAGCACAAGTGACACTTCCAACTGTCTGTAGAACATCACATGGCCTTAAAAGTGGGTTCTTCTAGAGAAGAGACTTTAGTAGGATAGCCTAGAGGTGTTTCAAATTGGATATAAACCACAGCAAGATGGGTGGTGTGGAGTCTGCTAACATGGAAATGAAGATCTATAATCTGTATGTGGTATGTTTCATAACAGCTGTGCTATGAATAGTGTCTAGTTGCAAATTGGGTTTGACAGGACCAGTGGGATCTTTAGAGAGTAAGTTACTGCCTGCCTGTGAATGGCAAATATTAGCCAGATAAGGACATATTCTTGTTAGTAATAGTATTTATATTAGCATTGAAGTGGTCAGTCTTTCCTAGAAATGAGGACTTGTCATTGAAAGAAGAAAATAGCTTTCGATGTTAATGTAATTTGAGCCATTCACCACCCCCAGCTTCAACATGAATGTCTTTAGTTATTAGAAGTTGATGCAACACCAAAAAGCAAAGCAGACTAGAGTCAGTAGTCTGGCATGTAGTCACGTGAAAACCTTGTTTGCCCTGGTTTATCAGGGGGACAGAAAGGTAGAAGGCCTGGCCGACTATAATTGGAATGTTGTTAGAATAAGTAGTTGTGCTGCAGTGGAGGCCTGTGCAGGTCCCTGCCTTAGAGCACGAACACTTTGTCACACCCAGTAGCTTCCAAATTATGATAGATGTGGCACAGACACTGTTGTTCAATTAAAGCATGAAATTTAACGTTCTCTTAATGAGCTGCTCATGCAATTAATTAACTTCAGAGGTCATTAGTCAATAGCAGAAAAGCTAAAATGATTGCATTCACTTGCTTTAACGTTGTGCCTACACCAGGAGCGTAGCACGAGCCCGCACATTAACAGAGCGGCAGAAGCTCCGGTGCTCCCAGTATACAATCACTGTGGTTACATGCGAAAAGTGCAGAGAAATAGACTAGAATCAGTTTGAAAAAATACTTTTTGAAAAATAACGAGGCAAAACTCAAGCCATTACACCACCTGTAGAGAGTTGGATTGATTGAAATAGGAGTGTATCTCTCACATGAGATGGACAACTCAAAAACAGCTTAAATGCTTTTTATACAAACACAAGACATATAGGAAAATGTAATAAATGCTCTCATAAACATTTTCTGCCACAACAAACAGGTATTTTCTCTATTTCTAAAAGCCAATTGTGTCTTGTTCGACACAGAACAGCAGACAGACAAAGTTGGCAACCAGCAGCTAAAGGGCCAGATGTTAAACTCAGGAGCTATGAAACGAAGGAGTACTGGACTTTATCAGGTGGCCAGACACCCATCTTTAAATGAATGTTATGATACTCTGTGACTGTTAATGTGTGAACAGGCAGCTGTTTGCCAACACGTTGGCAGTGTCTACCTAGAAGGTGATATGGCAATGTTGTCTTCACAGGTTGTTTACTAGCCCCAAACCACTGGGGGTTTAAAACTTTAAAAGCACCAAAGTCATACTGTTATTGGTACCATTCACAGTATTGCTCTTCACAAGACAGATTAAAAAAGAATGGTCCAAACTGATGCAGCAGAGGCCAAGATATCCTGACTTTTAGTCCCATTATGAGTCAAGTCAGTTGTGTTGTCTCCAAGATCAAGCTCCTGCTGTGTGTTTTCAAAGTTGCACCTTTCACATTATTTAATTTTAGTAGGTAAACTGGTGCAAAGCGCAGTGAGTTTATCCTCCTGTTGAGTCAGTGCCTCTCTCACTCAATTGTGGTTCATCAGAGCCTTTGGCTGTCAAGATGTAAGCAACTGAATTCATGCTGAGATTATGCCCAGTCCACAGCAGGGGTGGCCATCTGAAGTACCTGGAGTTTTGTGTTTGTCCAGCAGACCTGTGGGCTGGCAGTCAGTGCATGTGTGGTGGGGTCATGAAATCATAACATCTCATCAGTCTTTGTTACACTGCCAACTTCACGGCCAGAGGAGTGGGCAGCGAGCAGAGTATATGTGGGCTGGTTGTGGTGAAACAGTCTGGAACAACTTCTCAGAGATTTATTGTTTATACCAGCTTGTCACAACACGCCAGGGCTTCCTGTGTCTACGTCAGAGGGAGCTGATTTAGAGCCAAGCTAATCATCATTATTGTTGCCAGTATTGTCACACTTTTTTAGCACTGTAGCAGCTCAAGGTAAAATTTCAGCGGCTTGCTTTTGCACGCTTTAGTATCTAATCACCCAGAACATGGAACCTAGTCACCAGAACATGAGCTACATTTATGTTTAACCTCTTCTTCACTGGGGGAAACCACGAGCCAGTAGTGGAACCTGCTTGGCTGAGCAGGCAGCTGTCTGTGCTAGCTTTGGACAAAAGGACATACTTAGGCTATTTTTGGGTGGTAAACTGGAGGACTCTGATACACAGTTGTTTTGTTTTGTTTTTGAGATTCATGCTGGCATTATCAAAACATCCAGTGAGTGTCATGTGTGGCACTCCTGTGCATATCCAGTGGTCACTATGCAAATTCTGGACACTTAGGGCAGCCTGCCAAACATACCAACTCTTTTCCATAATTTGGAAAACTGTATCCTTTAAAATAAGGAATTTACTGTTCAGTGCAAGAGAAATTCTGAATTACATTACTTACATATTTAGTTGGAAAAATTAGAATTTTGACTGTCATATTCAATTTAGCTTTCTGTTAATGTTAACTATGAGGCAAAAGAATGGTATTTACTGAGTGACAACTGAACTAAATTAGTAAATATACAGTAGTCATTTTATAAATAAGGCAGCTTAAAGTTAAGTCAAGGTCTCTGTAAAACCACTGTTGACAGATACAGTATGCTGAAAATCATATTAATACCAGGCTGCAAACTGGTGCAAAGATAACCCACTGACTTCAGAGCGAGGGAACCGGAAGTGCAAAAATCCTAACTTGGTTTCAGGTTTTAGGACTCGGTACTACGACACTCTATGTGAGTGACATTTAGCAAACAGAGAAACCACATTTTAGCTTCTCATCCTGAGAGAGGCATGTCTACTGTGCTGTTCATATGTTCAGCACAGAAAATAAGACTGTCCATTTGGATTTCAACTGTCGCATGGTAGTTATGTGAAGAAAAGCCATGCTAAAAATAAAAATTGTAGCTATAATCGTGTATGCAGAGCTGAGTGTCCACATTTTTGGCCATATGTTACAGAGGAACGATCCCCAACACAAATCATACAGAATTTAAATGCTAAAGAAACACATTATGTTCAGTATTGCTAAAACCATGCCTTTCAGTGTTACCATTTGCAACAGGAGAAAATGTGAGACTGGGGCATTCCCATTGTGCTGGCTTCTACCTTGAGTTTCTAATTTTGAAAATCTCCACCTACTTCTTTTTGCAATCTTAAAGTGTCAATAAATCATGCCAGTGATTAAACCTATCTTCAGTTTGCGCCTGTTGTTTTTAGCACGCCTATTAAACACAGCTCTTGTTGTGCACAAGCAGAACTTTTGAAGTGAGCCGGAGTGTCTTGGGAACAGATGTTTCACAGTCACTCTCCAAGTCTCAGAGCCTCTGATTTTCAGCTCAGTTTTTTTTTTTTCCATTTGTAATGTGGGAACTCTAATTATCACCTTAAGTCACGTTGAAGTAGGTTTTTAACACTTTTTAGTGTTAAGAGCCATTTTTTTACACCTTTGAGTAGAAAAAGTGCAAAATATTATTTTAAGCCAACTTGCTCCACACCTACGTAAGATCGTTTACATTCTGTTATATATTATTGTAAATGCGAAAGGTTCTCTTTGGCATGTCGAAAAATAAAGCTGACTGATTATTTTGTTTAAGTTTGTTCACAGCAAAATTTCTCACATAGCATCTTTATGTTTATGCATGAAATAGTATTAATCCTTAACATGGCAATGCAACCTAATTTTACTGTGTAGTTGTAATAATATATTTGTAATATATAAAAGAGCAGCAACTGTAGCTATACAAATGTACATGGAATTCAATTTTTAAAGCCCCATGATTCCATAACTCACTTCACTGCATTTCTAGATGTTTTATAGACACTTGCTTTAAAGACCAGCTGCGGTCCACTACTTCCTATCATATCTTCCACATGCCTTAACCTTCTCCTATTTCGAGAAGAAAATAACAGCACTAATAGTGTAACATCCTGAGAGATGGCAGGGAGAATGCAGCTTTAAATGATCCGCCAGAGGCTATTTGTCTCATTGCCCTTAGTGATGGCTCTAAAAACTAAATTGGCTTCAATTTTTCTTTCTTTGTTTCCCATCTTTTCGCATCTAAATTGAGGCATCTCTTGAAAGAGAGAGGCTCTTTGCTGCTGCATTATCATTTTTTTCCTTGGGTAATTTATGTAGAAAAGAGGTCTCTGCTGTGCATTCGCTGTCCCTCTTCATGTTGTTTCACAAAAGTGAAGTGTAATAAGATTTTTTTTAAAAGCCTTATGCATGGACTCTCAGCTCTGCATAAAGAATTTCAAGGCCAAAATATGATAAGTGGTCAGGAAAGTGGACTTCAATCAGACTTACAGTAGAAACACCATATAGCATTTTATTCAAACTTGCATTTATGGTTCACCCTGTGGAAAATGAAGGTAAACTGAAAAGTAGCCTGCTCTGGGTATGTCTTCATATTTCTGCTCTAGAATAAAGGACGGACTGGGTCTTTGGGCTGCCAGAAAACTCAAGTGAAATGAATTACACTGACGCACCCTTGCAATGATCACGATTTGTGAAAGTCGTGGAAATGGAATTTTAACTAGTCTTCCTAAAATAAATGACAGGAATCAAATTCTGAAGTTGCACTTGAGGCCTGATGAGCAAGACCACTGGAATTTAAAGAGCAGTAAAAAATAGAACTGGTCACAGCTGCACTTTTACTTACAGCCAGTTACACAGCTGGTTATACTGCATGTAAACCTTCTTGATCTGTAACCAAGATACTTCATGCCTTTGTAATAGTGGACAAAGGACTATAATGCTGTTGCAGCAGAGTAATGGGTGGCCTGTGTGTGCATGTTTGTAGGATGGGACTTTGATTGAAGGTATTTAAAATGCCTCAATACTGAGTCGTCCATATTTCTGCTCTAATACATTGTAACCCAGACACAAAAGCTCTTCTAATTTTCTGCTGTCATATTGGTTCACTGCACAGTAAAAGAAAAGCATTCCATCCTAAACTAGTGATACAGCAGCAAAATCAGAAGCTTGCACAAATAAGCATAGCATTACTGGCTCTGCATTTTTGTAAGACACCAACTGAAAATAGAAATCACCTCATCAGCACTTATTTACTGTAGGTTTTGTCCAGGGAATGCCCCCTTTTCCAGGTGCACATTTTATTCTTAGCTACACAGTGTGCAAAGCAGGTTTTTATTGTAAGATCAGGAATCCAGAATGGGTGTTTGTTTTCTTCTCAGTGGGTCAGTAAGGACTGTATACTCTACTTTGATTTAGCCATAGCAGAGATCCAGAAATGGTCTTATGTTGTTGTGGCCAGCTGTAACCTGTAACAAGGGTGCAGTGACAGCTGTAACCTCCACCAAAGACACTTCAGCAAGGTTGTTGACACAGAGGCTTAAAGCTAGATCTGCTGACAGCCGCTAGGCAACCCTGCTACCTCTACAAGCAGGTCAGCTGATCCACTATTGATTCAAGTTGTCGAAAATGTGTGTGATTCTGTCCGAACACTCTCAATGTGAATTTGGGCTCTGAAAGTTAGCATCACAGCTGCTCTTTTACACTTCAAAACAAGGGAACCAGATGGTTAGAAACAAATCAACTGTGCAATATCCTCTTAAAGAAAGGCCGCTTTTCTGAGAACATGTACTGGAAACAGGGCAAACAGCTAACCTAAGATAACAGGCCTGTTTATACACACCTTAAATCCATAAAAAAAGCTGAAGTGTAAAAATGACATGGTCTAAAACTGACAGTGGTTTTAATAAGGGACTGTTTCTAGACTGTGTGTAGTTATATCCTGGAGTCTTGTCATTGAAGCTAAGAGGCAACCAATGCAGACTTCAGGCTAGGGTAGCTGCTTCCCTTGTTTTCATACTTTATGTTAAGCTACTCTGACTACTAGCCACAGGCCGTTATGTAACTTACTTGCTCTTACTGCATCACAGCCTCTGCTCAACTGTCTGAGTGATGTTAAATTCGAGCTGTCAAAAAATTTGTTTTTTAATGAAAACTAGACTGAGTGCATTATGTTCAGCACCTCGGGCATGCCCACTAGCCTCTCATTTTAAATCAGCTGTAAAGCATTTTGGGGTGGTCTTGGATGATGGTTTAAACCATAAACAGATCGTCTCTGTTGTAAAAACAAGCTTTTTTTTTTAGCATCATCTGCTCGCTAAGGTAAGGTCCTTGTTTGTGTGAAGAACTCCTTATTGTTGACATGTTTTAATTCTTAACTTGTTTTTACACTTGTTTTATTTTACTTTTGCTATGTTAGTCCAAGTCCAGATCTCTACACCACTGTGATGCTGTGGCGGGATCTTAAGATTGCTGTGCATAAGCAGGTGCCCTCAAACATCATCTGCTACTAGTAAAATTTCCTTTGTATTTGTGTAAATGCGGTTGTTATTAGTGTGTAATTGCAAATATTTTGTGCCTTGTGACTCACAATTGCACACGGCTAAAGAAAGAAAAAGAAGTTTGTAACACTTTGTTTCTAACTATTTCATGTAATATTACAAGTCATTACTTTGTCTGACCTACAGTATTTTTAGCCTAAGTACAACCTTACTTCATATTAGCACATGCATGGAGCAAAACCAAAGGGTGGAACTTTTCTTTCTTATTTAAAGATGGCAGAATAATGTAAATCTTTGAAGATAATCAACAACATAGAGATGACAAATTAGTAAATAGGCCGAACCTGTTCTGCAACGTTGACAGTCACATTTTTCTGATAGATATGTGACCTGAGGTTGTTTTATGCTATCAAGATAAACTGTGATGGTTTTCCTTAATGTTTGCTACTAAAAAAATTAACCATGTCGCTGTGTGCTGAGCGACATTTGACCTCTGGTGTGTCAGCCAGTGTAACCTGTAATCTAATTAGCCCATGTTGACGTTGCTGCAGTGTGCACTGTCACCCTGAGTGAACGCCTCCCACGCTGTCACATAACAGTCTAGTGGGAGAAGGGTTTAATTACCGCTCTCTCCTTTTCCTCTCTTGACTTGATCTCAGTGGGCTGAGGAATAGATATACTTATCCTGTTTTCCCCTGTTATAGCCCCTCAGAGTACCAGGTGGATGAGTATGTCAGATCTACAATTAACAACTGATTGTTAAAGGATAATTCCGGGTTTAAAACAACATGTATTGTATTTTCATAGTATTGGTGATTATTATTAGCTGTAAAGGTAAAGACGGTGCTAAAAATAGGTCTGCAACAAGAAAAACACACTCATTTAGAGAATCAAACAGATTTTAAAGAAACTCCTAGACATTATTAACTTTGTGAGTACAGTAACCGACAGCCAAAGCCATGAAAATAAGAGCCATTTATGAGAGCTATGTAAACACTTCATAAGTGGTCTTAATAATAAACTACAGTGCAGTTATAAGCAGACAGTAAAGTTTGTTAATGAGTTTCTCCAAAACTCCTTCTGTAGAGCACCACAAGAAGAAGCAGTAGAAAATAGTTGATACATATAACACATATATACAACAATATATTACAATATCAATATGATGTTTTTATGTATGCTTATTAATTATATTTATTATAGTTCATTATAAACACTTCCTCTTTATGCTCCATGACAGGAGGAGTTTAAAGTACAAGTAAATACATTATTAAACAGCTTCATATCTGCTAGTGTGGTTTAAAATATGTTATTTCTTTTAAAATTTTATTCTTCATACACAGATTTCTTAAAATGAAGGATAACGGTGCATAATATCTTATGTTAATAGTGATTTGTGTATGAGCACACACGATGACTAATGAGATTTATGTTGCGTATTTACTTCATTAGCTCACATGGGAGGGAATGTGACATACAGTAGTTTTGCTCCAGCCTGCAGTCCGATCCAGTGGAACAAGAAGCACTGCCTGAGGGCCCAAGTGGTTGCATCTAAGATATTTATTGTCAAACTGTGTACCTTCAGGCCCAAAACACCTACAAAGATTGACACAGTAGAACCAACTTATTATGGCTAGTGTCAGAGTTGGATTGTCAGACGGTAACAGATTGAACATGGGGGAGAGGAAGAGACGCAGTGTGGCGTTCAGGACTCAAATGGGAGGATCAGTGTTGTCATTTTTGATCTTCTGCTCATTATAGCCTTCTAATTATTGTTGAAGGTTTAATCAGTGATCCACCAAGTTATATCTTCTCATCTCGTTCTTTATCCTGTATGTCCTACGCCCAGTGCCCCCCTTGCTGCGCGTCATCATCTGTCATATTTGCTGCATGTTCAGTTGGTGATTCATATGCGCAGTGTCACCACCAGCATACTCTGATTCCCTCCTACTCTATCTTGCGCACCTTATTTCTTTTTTATCCTTCTGTCGTCCCCGTTCCTCTGTCTTTGTCTTTGTTCTACTGGCTGTTTGTTAGCCTTATATTCCCGTCACTGTCAGTCACACTGTGCTCATTCACTGAGGATAGCTAGGGACAGTTTGTGTAAATGTGCCACTTCGACCTTTTTGCTGTGTCTCCTTTATGTAACGAAGACAGCAGAATGTGAAGAGTCTGTCACAGACACAATCAACCCGCTCCTCCTTGTGCATGTTAGATTCGGCATTTGTAATCAGTCTGAACTTGTTTTATTTTATTTTTTTTAAATCCTGCAGCGCATTTTTTGTGTTTGGTTTCCTGCTTTTGTTTTCTCACAAGCTGCCACACGGAGGCAAGCGTCCAAGGTCAGATCGCAGTGCCCTTGCACACAAATAGCCTAGCCTTTTTTTTTTTTGTGCATTGCTAGCATGTCAGCAAAAGTGGGCAGGGATGGATGGCTTTGCCTTGAGGGTAAGAGAGAGGGTGATGGAGAGGGAGGAGAGGTGCAGACACACAGGGGTAGTCCCATATGGGACTTTCACTGCGTTACCCCTTTTCCTTACCCCTTTTGTCTGCTCAGTGTGCCTCTGTCTATCAAGTCCCATCTGTTTCTGGGCTCACATGAGGTTGTTTGCTGCTCAAACACCTGATTTACAAACTTAATAATGAATCTAGTGGCTTGTATAAAGAACAATAAAGCATCAGATGGAATTGTGATTCATTTATTATTTAGTATAGGAGGCTACTTGGCATTTTGTTGTGATTTGAAGGGTATCTCAAAGATACTGTTGTACAGGTACATTTGTACCAAAGCACTGATGAGTTCCAGCTTCTCTTTCAAACATATTGCAGCAGTTGTGTACAGTAAGGTCTTTCATGCCCTTCAGACATGAGAGTCATGTGATGCTGGAACAGAGGGGATGTTGAGTGACCTTGATGGGAAATGGTAAATGGGCTTATACTTGTATTGTGCTTTTATATAAACTGAAGCTTACTCAGTGCGTTTTAACACTGTTTGCCCATTCACCCATTTGCTCACACAAGCATTCACACACCAGTGATATCACCAGGAGCAACTTGGCTTTCAGTGTCTTGCCTGAGGACACGTTGACGTGTAGACCACTGACCGTACAGTTAGGGAACGACCCACTCTACCCTCTGAGCCACAGGCGCCCCAATTGATGAGGTCAAGGTCAGCTGTGAAGACTGTTCCTAGCTCTCCTTATATCCTGAAAGAAAGAACAAAACTAAGTCTACAGCCATGCCAGCATCTCTGTGACACTGAACTTCACAACATCAGCTGAAAAAAATGAGTGCTTATGTTTAGCAGGTAATTTCTGTTTAGCCTGTAGCATGCTCACTTTAGCTTGTTAGCTCTAAACAAAATGTACAGCTAAAGCTAATGAACATGTCAGTGTTGCAGATATTTGATTATGAGCTGGAGAAATAAAATAAAAAACTTGGATCAGAGGATTTATTATATGATCAGGGTGTATCATTTGGCAGTTATGAATATGTGTACATTTTGCACCAGTCCATCAGGTAGATGGTTAAAAAAGTCAACCTAATGGTAACACTACAGAAAAAAAAAGGAACTCACTAAAATCAGTAGGAATTCCCAGGTAGCCATGAACACCTGGTCAAAACTTTCAGTCCTGACCAACAGATCAGCATTACCGTTAGCATATCTGAGAAGTATATAGTTTGAGAGTAAAGTATTAGAATGCAAATAAGTAAGAAAACCGCAAAGGAGGAACCCTGCTGTACAGTGTCAGCTTCCTTGTGGGGGGGACAGTGGATTCTCAATAGGCTTAGTCATGGTGAAACATTAAATTCTTCTCAAAGCCGTACTGCTGTTGTCAAATGATTTTTTTTTTCATGTCTTCATATCTGGTGGATCGAGGAATGGACATCCCCATTGAAACCTACAGTAGACATGAAAGGATAAATGCCTAAATGTACGTCTCAGGGATGAGAGGCATTTCATACAGTTCACAAACAAGCACAAGAGCAAAAGAACTCGTCAGCCAATCACTTCCCTCTCGCTCACTAGCCTCCTTTCTCTGATGTTCATCATTTTCATTTCTTTCATCTTGCTTTTCTCTTATTTAGCTTTTGATCCGTACTTTCCTGCCCACATCTACCTAGGCTGCAGCCATTTCTTCCACCCCCTCCACCCTGCACTCTCTCTTTCCACCTGTGTCATTGTGGCTGTCTAGGTATCCTCTGTTCTTTTATAACAGTCAATGTAATGGATCAAATGTCAAGGAAAAAAGCCTGACTGCCTTTTCCCCAGTCACTTTCACCATCTTTGATCAGTTTGTTACTGGCACTAATGATTGCACCACTGCTCTCTAGCACTATCCCCAGGAAGTACTGTACATTAGTGATGGTCTGCTAATTGCTAGCTCATTCACTCCTCTTTTCCTTGGTGGAGGAGCTGGGGGTGGCAGGGTAACTGGTAGCTCCTTGTCAATCTTCTGCCCCAGTAGGCAGCTGCTGAGCCTAGACTGAGTCTCAGTGTTCATTGTCCCTTGTTGTGTACTTGACTTTCATTATACTGTGCTTGTCTGCAATGTAAATTTTGTTTTTTGTAGAGCCTGGCTGACTTTTGAGGCTGATATTGATATTTTAGTGCTAAAAATGACAGTAATTAGGTTTTAAAATTTGCATTGACAGGTTTTTTTTCGCCACATTGACATATCATTACCCTATAAAGTTGGTAGGGCTAATGTATTGGCAAACAAGTTCCTGTTTACGCATCTGGCAAACATAGAGCAACATTAGCATTCATTTGGAGTCATGTTTCTAGCCACTGGGAAATGCAAGTCCAATATTTACACCAGTTCCTGAGAAAAATATCCAGCTCTTTATTTGCTAAATGTTGTTTTTTGGTCACCAGTTATTTGCAAACTTTATCCGGCTGCTCTTTGGTGCTGGGTAAATAGCTTGAAGTCACTTTACCAGAGCTTTTTAGCTAAAAATCTTCCTGCCTCAGCTGGAAACAGTCATGAGAGGGGTGACAAATAGAAAACACAATAAAGCTGTGGGCCACAAAACCAAAACAGTGAACCTAAAGAGGCAAAAAAATATGGTGACGCAGAGTTGGATAACCACTTTCACATTATATATAGTCATTTGATCCATTGTCAATACAAAACTATTGATAAGAGCAACTTTATTAAGAAAGAATTACAGCATTTTTGATAAGGTTTCAGTAAGTTTTGTTATTGAAAACTTCTGACCGAAATAATCACTGACCTGGATATTTACAGCTGAAGTCAAATCAGTGTAACTGTACTCTTCAGCTGATATTTATACTCCTGCTGTACATCTATGACAAGTTAAAAGTCACTGATCACCAATATTCCTCATACTAACACATCAGTCAGCCTCTAGCTTTTTATCCAAACCTGGAAACAAAACCATACATGAAAAGTAAAACCACCGTTTCCTCACTGTGTACATTATGTTTTCTTTTTCCTTCTGCAGGTATACTTACACGCTGTGCCCGTTCAATCACGTCACTCAGAGGAACACTGCAGGAACAGAGGTCTCATTAGGGTAAGTACCTCAGTCAGCTCCTCATATGTTTTTACAGTTACAGTCAGCAACAGTTGAAAAACACTGCAGTACCTCATACTAGATACAGTATTTGCAATTTGAAGGACACTTTTTCCAAAAAGCTACACGGCATTAAATTATGTACTATTTCATGGCAGAATCTACCGCAGAGATCATTCACACTTACATACATGTACAACCCCAAATCAGAAAAGTTGGAATGGTATGTAAAATGGTTATATCGCTTATAGAAGAGTGACGATTCTTGATGCACCGTCGGATCGGAGAGCACGGTCATCCAGCTCAGGCTTGGACCTTGTCGTTTATTGATGAGGTATCATATCATGTAATGTGCTACTGTATTATTTTCTGTGTAATATGGGACACGTGATTTACAAATCACTAATTTCAGTTGTACTTTTGATTCCTGTCCCAATCAGTCCCAACTTTCTCTGTTGTGGGGTTATACAGGGCGGGCCGCGGAAAAGTAGCCTGCCTCCAATACCAGTGCCGCGGGTAATATGAGTACACGGGCTACTTTATTGTACCTGTATAAAGCCACAAGAAGGCCTTTTTATTTATTTATTTACTAAAGCAGTTGTTGGAATCCAATAGACATTATTGTGTCCTTGGTCCTTCTTCACCTAGTAAAGCCAGAAAGGTTGTTTATTTCGTTTTCAACCAATTACATAAATTCACATGACAGCATTGTTCATTTCATGAATTGACTTGAGACAAATCCCACCACCATACTTCTATGAAAGCTCTTTAATCATTGTTACAGTGCCCATATGAAGTTACCCATAGACCAGTATTTGCGCTATTGACTTTTTTTATTGTTATTCAATCTCTGTTAGCCATCATATGACCTTTAATCAATTGCTAAGAGATCTCTGTTATAGTTTTAATTCCGTGTGATCAATGACAAATGGGGTGAGTTTCATATACTGCTGGGGTTGTATTTCCTCAGCCTCAAAGGGTTTCAGTTTCATCTAAAGGATTACATTCTGGCCTTTTACCATCCCCTTGGGATTGGCTGTGTCAGCTGCTGGACATGCTGTGTATCAGAATGTGCTATTAAAGATGCCACTCCGTTCCAGCAGAAAAACACCTTTAAATGTGGCAGGTTTTTATGTTATTTGTTGCCCCAGAGCGTCTGTTCACTGACTGGAAGTGAAACTATTCGATAGGATGAGCAAAAACACTAATTAAAGTATAAGAGTAACATTCATGGTCAATATGTAATCTAGATTTTTTTTTTCTTCCTCTACCAACTGAGTTTGAAGCAGCGGCTGTCATTTAGCAGCCAAGTTTGGCTTCTATATTCACCCCTGTTTTTACCACCATCTTATCATTGTAACATCTCTGTCAAACAGATAAAAGAAAAACCATATATATCATACTGATGTTTTCCTTTTTTAAAGTTCTTCTTTGAATTTTAGATTTGAGGTGATAATTATAGGATGTCGCCTTGCTGTCCTTCTCCACTCTCTCATTAGCCTTAAACGTCAGTCATTCGACACTTTTATAGGGTGCAATTATGGAAACACTATTTCATCGACATAGACACCTCTCCGGGAAAAACGCTTTTATGATTCGCTGCAGCTCCTCCCCGAAGAGGAGGATTCAGTGGCAGTGCTGTTGTGGCTGTAGCAGGCACACAGGGGAACGACTTGTTTTTGCGAACAGACAACATTAAGGCCTAAATGACCATGGAAAATTTGTGACAGTGTCAAAACATTTTGTTTCCTATGAGATGTGATGCCATTAGGCTTGACTCATCTTCTTCAGTGGTTTAAGTGAGATGGTAAAGATAATTTATTACCAATTATGTTTCTCTGTTCATATAGTTTTGCTTTCAGATGGCATATTAATTAGAATGTAAAGCAGGATTGTGTTCTATTTTGCACCTCCACCTCCCACACTACCCACTTCCATTTCAAACGAAAGTGCAATGCTTCACCATGTTTTGAGCGCAGGAAAGAGGCACGAACAGAATGCTAACTATGAGTAATGTGACCCCAGCGCTTCTGCCTGCCTGTCACTCATGATGGTATGGAAGGGCAGAAGGACCAAACAGAACCAGTGGTCAAACACATCTCCGGCTCTGTGTGGAACAAAATCACTGCCAAACAGAACTCCAGGGAAAGATTTCAAATACATAACATGAGGTGTAGATGTATAGTAGATAGAATTGGTGTTACTGAATGCAACAGAAAGGCACCATGGAAGGGATTTTTTATTTTACTCATCACCTTAATGGAACAATAATGGGTTGATATTGCTTGCTTTACTGTATTTTTGGGGTGTGCCAGGTGGTGCAGCATTATATGATGTACTATACTGTTTCCAGAGTGTGTACTGAAGGTATATGTGGAATAGTTTGGGGGGAGGAGGGGGAGGAGAGCTACATGAATCATAGCTCGCATGTAGGGAATAAAGTTCATTTTTTATCCAGACAGACCATCAGTCAGCCCTTGCAGGATATGGCAGGGCCTCCTGATATCAATCTGCATGGAGGCATCCTCCTGCTCCCCAGAGGGGGCGAGGGGGGAGAGGGGAGTGCTTTGATTTAAACGGCAGCATTTATCACACCTGCTCCTGCATCCTAGACGACAACCATGTGAGAAAGAGAATTTGGAGGGGGTGCATTAACATGTGTGGCCTGTCAATGACAGAGTGAAGCTGGAACTGTGACTATTGTGGCGATGACATCGCTAATACTTGCTTGTAATTTGAATTAGTTATGTTATGTTTCTGCAGTATTGTGATGCTGAATTTTGATTATGGCTCATGGCCAGTGCTCAGTTTGTGAAGTGTGTCAAGGCTCATAAAAGTTGAAATTATTCCCTGAGCCCTAACTTTCCTTCATGCTTGGTTTTGCAGCATAGTTTGTGTCAGACCATTAACTATACAAATGTTCTTAAGGAACAATAAATCAGCCTGGGAACACTTTCTTTTGTAGCTGCTTGCTCTTATATTGTGGCCACACATATACCCATAAAAATTTCATAAGGCACAGCAGTCATACTGTATGCTCCCAATTGTCTGTAAATGTGGATATTATACAACTCATATTCACCTCTTGAATTCCAATGTCTCTGTTTTCCATTTAGCTTTTCTGCCTTTCGGTCTCAGCGGCTCAAGCGCTTCCTGAAATGGCCATCGTAACAATAGCATCAGCCGTGATAATGATAATAGAGTAGAAGAAAATGCTTGCATTGCGACAAACACCATCCCACTGTGACAGCGTCGTCCATCTTCATAATGTCCACACGCTCACCCAGCAACCCCCACCAGACATGCTGGATACACTGACAGGACAGCACACACAAGGTTTACTGAATGCATTCTAGTTGAAAAGGCAAGCAAGTACACACACACATGTTAATCCGTGATGTGTAGTCCCATACAGGACTGACTACACTAGCTTGTGCTTCTGTGGGGTTATATAACATAAAACACTAGCATACTGTGCATACAAACAAAACAACAATCGCCATTTTGCCCACAATATAATGACAATGATAAGCTAAGATAATGTCATCTGGCTCTGGCTCCATAAATAACGCACAGATAGGAAGCAAAGCATAATCCATACTCTCCCCATGAGTGAGAAGTGAAGAAAGTCCAGGTAGAGAAAATATAGGCCATATTCTAAAGCAGCATTAAATCTAGGATGAAAATGCTGTGAGTGTAACAGGCTTCTGTTGGGTTCTCAAAATCGAAAGCAAAACAGTAACACCATAATGGTAAACCACAGGAATGTAATTGAATTTACTGACATTATACCACTGTTGTGAAAATGACAAAGCACAGAAAAAAGTAAAATGTCACTTCAAAATCTCAAAGGCAGAAGCGCAGCATGTGCAGCCAACTACAAACTAGAAACAGGTTCTTAACTGAACAATGCAATCAAGTATCTAATACAAGACACCAGAAGCAGGTCTTTCCGGTAACAGCAAGCATCCAATATATAACCTCATTTTAATTTTTTTCAAATGACTTTAATGGCTTAAATACATGCTGCACCACAGCTTACTATCAAGTCTGATCCATTCAAGTTTTAAACAAGTCCCCAGGAAGTACATTGTCAACATCCAGTAATTAGCTTAGCAGTAAGTAGTGCTAAACCATTTTCTTCTAACAACCACAACAGCTATGCTTTAAAGTATGCCCTCTCCACAGCGCCTGGCCATAATAACCTCTCAACATGAGCAGAAGTGCATTTTGAAATATTTATGTGGCCTCTTTCGGAGCCAGCTTAGGATAAACACATGGAAATGATATGGGACAGAGGGGTTTAATCTCAGAAGTCTTTATTCAGAATATTAAAGCAGATATTTAACAGAAGTGTTTTACTATATGTTTGTCTAAAGCTCAGTGAAGACTGAAGATGCAGAGAAAATGCAGACAGAAAAGTCTGGTTGGAATGTAAGTTGATACACCATATGCGTAAATGTGTGTCCTTGGGGGGAAGAAGCTGTGGAGGAGGAAGGGACCAGTTGAGTTTTTGTTTCAGGACTCCAGGGAAGTCAGGTGGCCACGCAGCTGGGGTCACGAGTGTCGGCGTTTGATGCCCTGTAAGGTTCAAGGAGCTAGACCTTCTTTTGTGTGGGGTCAAACAGCTCTGTACTCGTCATCACTGAGGGCACATTAGGAGAGAGAAAAAGGTGGTGCTGATATTGAGCGTGGAGCGGCGAGCAGCTTGCCTGCTCACCCTTCAACCTTGGAAGCACACTGGGTTTGACAGTCCAAGCTTGGAATACACCCAATATCCAAAGCTGAAAAAAGGATAGACAAAACAGGAATAATAATAACTCCTAGACACTGCTGGGCAGATATGAAACCATAAAAGAACAGCTGAAGACTACAAAGGGAAGATTTTTACCACTCTGATTATAAAACAGATTGTGCACTTTTAAAACCGGAAATATAATCGGGGAAGGTTATAAATGTTCAAATGTATGATTATTATGAGTGATGGGCTGTAGAGGTAGACACAGATGGTGCTACTGTGTTACCGAGTCAAGGGAGAAAAGAATAAAGGTATTGTGAAACCACAAAACAAAAGGCTGTTAGTGTTGTCAGTTACCCCTGCAGGTTCATATCACTCAGTATTCAGACCCACAGGTCTCCCTTGAACTGCTTTATTGAACAGTAGATTTTCTAACTGAAACCAGTGGCGAAGTGAGGTAGCCTAGCAACATTGAAACCACGGTGAATGACTGTGTATGCCCACTGCAAAGGAGCCAGGCAGTTGAAATGACAGTGCAGAGCAGCCCCAGAGAGAGTGGGATGTGCTGGCCACCATGAAAAATACAAATAGGATGGCTGTTTGTAGGGGTATTCTGTAGACATGCGCATGCTGTTTACTGGTCTGCCTTTCCTGGGCTACGTACAGATGTAGCATAACAACATTTTCTCACATGAACCTCCAGGGTCACTTTTTTTTAACTGCAGCACTAGTAACCCTATGTTGTTTTGCTACTGTGCACTTCTTGTAGCGCTCTAAATAAAAGATCCCCAGAATGTAACAGAGAAAATCTCTACGTGCTGAGAGAAAGACGTGCAGTGAGGTGAATGCCTCCAGGCTGTCTAAGGCCTTTGAGGGGCCTTAGCTGGAACAATCCAGCTGAAAGGAGACTCTACTCTGTGGTCATGGAAATATGTAAATGTGGTCATGTGATCAGTAAGAGGTTGTTTCAACCAAGGGCAGATCAGTGTCTTTTTAAAAATATTACCAGGAATGGCGTTTTGATGGGAAGTACACTGATTGGCCACGACATTAAAACCACTGACAGGTGAAGTGATTTATAGTGGAGCCTGTTGAGGGGTGGGATATATTAGCCAGCAAGTGAATATTCAGTTCTCGAAGTTGATGTGTTCGTAGCAGGAAAATGTGCAAACGTAAGGATCTGAGCAACTTTGACAAAGGCATAATTGTGATGTGCTAGACGACTGGGTCAGAGCATCTCTAAACTGGCAGGTTCTGTGGGGTGTTTCTGTTCTGCAGCGGACAGTTTCTAAGGAATGAAGTATAACTGGTGAACTGGTGACAGGGTCATGGGCACGGAGGCTAGCCTGTCCGGTCTGATAACACAGAAAAGCTTCTGTAGCACAGACTGCTGAAACCTTAATGCTGGTTCTGATACAACGGTATTAAGGTGAGAGTGGAGGGACATTTTCATATATGCATGGTATAACAGGTTAAGGTTGGAGAATATTGTACAAAATTATTATATGTGCATTTTAGGGTAGGTTGAAAATAGTATCTTGTTACGAGCCCTGAAGATTGAGCACAGCATGACCCGATATCCCCATTTGCTCATCCATTCTTTAGCACATTTAATTGTGTATTATCAACCGTTTGACAGTTTGAATTATTTTAAATGAGGTCTGGATCTGAATCTAAACATTCCAGTGTCACTTCAACTCTCCATGGGCTGTGTAGTTGTATGCACAACATAACTTTTTCTTACTAAATCTGATTATGGCATCAGGGCGAAACAGTGGGACTACACTTTGAACAACTACCTTTAAAGTTTGTCATTGTTTCCAACAAGCTCGACTCTATTGCAGGTGAACCTCCTAAACTAAGTAAGACAGGCTTTTTTTTTTATTGTTAGGCCCTTGCAAAGAACTTGGATGACTTTATCCCATTTTTAAGGTTTATGTAGGGCTAGTGTCCTTAATACATAATTTAACAGTCTTGCTCTGATTAAATTGTTGATCGGGTCAGGTGGAAAACAAGCACATCACATTTCCATGTTTATTTCTTTTTAGTAAAATGACTAATGGTGATGTTTGTCGCTGCATTCTACACTGAACTGCTTTTGTGAATGTGCTCACTTAATGAATGGCTCCTCTCATGTGCTTGTATCACAGCTAGTCCCTTCCATTAATTGTTTTGATCTACATTTGATTTAAAACTGGATTTTTTTTTAATCTTATCTGAGCTATGATCATTTAACCTACAGAGCATTGACAGTCCTATTGGAACAAGTGCATAATTATGCATTTAAGTGTCCTACTTAATGTGCTCGTTTTCAAGCTGTCAAGGTCATTCGCTGGAGTGCCATTAGTGAAGAGAGGGTTCCTCTTTACCTGGGAACATGTCAGCTGCTTTATTCCCACCACTCAGTAGAATCATGCCACAGTACCCTAGTGCAGCCAATTCATAGGAAATGTAACAACTATATATTTATGTTCCTGTTAGGTTTGTGCCATGTGGTCTCTGAACCTAACAGCCCCCACTTTGTCTGGCAGTCACAGCAAAGGGGTTTTGCCTCCTATGGTGGGAGCTGACACTGTGAACCCCTGATGGCCTTTCTGCTGGGTAGCCATGGCAACGTCTAGCCCAGTCGTTAATGAGGCACAAGTGAGCTGTTAACTGAATACTGATTTGAGTTTGACATCAGCCCTGATTCATATCTGTCAGGAGGTGGGGATAAAATATGCATGCTCATTTTGTTTTATAGCTGCACATAAAATGACCCCAGCCTTGTTGTTTACACAGCGAATGCTAAACAAAATGCGACAAGGATGTTACTGGCAAAGTGCTGTTTGTACTGCTGAAGATTTTCTCCACATTCAGTATTTTATATTGTGTAATAATATGTTTTAATCCTGTTCTGCACCCCACAATTTAGAAAGAAATGCCCGCTTTGTATATCAGTAACAGGAAATGAAGTGAAAGTAAGTCCTGACTTAGCATGTGCCCTTCACATGTTCCTGTGCTTATGAATTTTCTATTAAGGTGTTGGCCACAGTGGGTGGTAGGAGGGTGAGAGGAGGATCGGTGACTGGCACAGTAATGACAGTGTCTGTGCTCATTGCAGAACACCACTCTATGATTGGTGACCTTACTTGAGTGGCAGAGGTTAGTGATGCTTGGCGCTGTTTGGTTATGAGAGTGAGGTCTTTTTTGTAGCACTGCTTCACCGAATCCAAATGAACCAGCAGCTGCCAAATTGCTCTCTCTACCTGCCAGTGCAGCACCGCGTCTCATGCTGTAAATGATTAGCACATTAGCAGACTACCTTGCTGCTCCACATTAATGTTAGTTTTGTCAGCTATGATTATGCCTGCATGCCGCCGGCAACAGCCAAAGGCATTATGTTTTCTGGTTGGCCGTCCAGCCCAGGGTCATAGCCAGGGCAACATTTCTTGTGTAGAGTGGGCCCAGGCCACAGTAGTTCATTAATCATTAACATGATGCTGCAAGCATAACTTGAGACAAGTGTACTAACTGATTAGACTGCTAGTCTAATTGTAGACAAAGGTGTAGGCCATTATAACTGAATAGTTTGGAAATGTATAACAATTCAGATGAGGAAAAAGAGCATGTACTGGGTTGTGTAGCCCATACTGAGTTGAGGTGCTGGAAAGCAAGACATCACATGTTTTTAAGATGTGAAAGTTGAATTCCAAAGGATTAAATGTTGTTTAGATATTTACAATAAAAATTTCTAGTTTTAAATTTGGATAATTACTATAACTATTGATATGTTATGATTTGTGGACCTGCTTCCTGTTTGAGGCTTTTCTTTTGGTTAGTTTCCAGTTTTCTGTCACCTCACCTGCCCCAGCTTTACTCCGGTCTACAACCACCACTCATTGTGTTCACCTGTCCCTTGTTTTCCTCTGGTCTCTTGTGTATTTATACTCCTTCTTTCCTTCAGTCTGCTGGTTCATTTTGTCTCCACACCTCTCTGCTTCTGTCGCCTGTTCGTTACTCTCCGTTCACCACACCCTGCCTGTTCACATCCGCTGTGGATTTTCAGTTTGTGCTTTCAGGTTTGTTTGAGTGTTTTTGTGGTTTTGAGTGCTTTTGCCTAGCTCCCTGACTGAACTGTTTGTTGTAAGTTTCTGCTGACATTCTCTGTTACTTGTGTCAGGTTGAGCCTCTTGTTGTGTTACAATCTTTCATTTAAAAAGTCAGTTTAAGCAACTCTTTGGCTTGTGTGTCTGCACCTTGGGTCCTACCAAGCCAGGGAACTTTAACATGATAGATTTCAAAGATCTCTTATAGCCTGTCTCATAACGGTTAGATTTGTGTCGCCACGGTCTATGTCTTAATTTGCCTGAGTGTTGGCAAAAATCTTGTAGCCTAATGTACTAAAGTTGTAATTTTTACAAAATGTTATCCAGAAGGCTGTTTCCAAACAGGATTTGATAAGTTAAACCTTTCTCTTCAAAAATACTTTATATATTATAGGTAGGCTATAATACATTTAAAATAGGCGTAATATTGTTCATATTTTTATTATTAGCCCCGATTGCCTCAGTGTAAATATCTTTCTTTATAACAGAATTCCTTTACATGCAGTGCATGGTTATGCATGCATGTTTCATACACTAATATGTGCAGACAGCTCCAATGCATGAAGAGCAGTTATGATAATGCTTCTGTGGATTTTACTCTACGTCAGCCTTTTAATGTCTGCAAACTTACAGAGAAAGCACTAAAGGCAAATGAGCAAATTTATATTCTGTTTACTTGAGGAAACCACACATATTAAACGGGGCCATCACTGTGTTTTTCTTCCCTGTGGTTTTGCTCATCTCATCCCTTTCTCTCCAGTGAAGGCCCAGAGTCTGAAAACACACACAAACATAGAGAGACACACATCAAGGCATGCATAAATACACTTTTGGACCAGATCTTCCTCCCCTCAGTATCTGCAGGGTGTTTCAACACCAGAGTAGAGTTGTGAGTTGATAATTGCTTCTGAAAGGTTGATTTGTGGCTATATCAGAGAGGCTAACTCTCTGCTCAGTGTTAAACTAGATTAGCCATGGATCTTCAGGATTTATCACTTGGTGCACACGGATTAGCACCACTATGAAGTTTAGAACAGAATCACTGCATTATTTTAAAGAAGTTGCAAATATTTTGCATGCTCAAAATTGGTAGTTTGTATATATGATCAACCTCATATTGTATTGTTTTTCTGTGAGTTTTCTGTTCTTTATTTAGGCTTGCAGTAAACTTAGCTCTGCAACTTTAGTGGATTTTGTTTGGGAGGGGGAGTGGATGTAATTAAATCCCAACTCCATCTGGTATTCAGCATGTCAATAGAAATCACACCTTAGTGATTCAGAGAGAAAATTAAATGAGATTGACTCCCTGATGTGCATTAGAGGCATGTCTGACTTCTCCGAGGCCCACTGCCTCACCCACAATGCAAAGCAAATGTATGGATAATAGGTTTAGGATTATCTCTGATGCAAGGTTCATTTTATGGCATTAGAGGAAGCCAGACAAAGCATGAATCACAAGCAAGATATCTGTAAATAAGCCTCTCGATGGTTTAAGCCTTAAAAGGAGTATGGGTGTAATATCTTCCATCATTAATCATTGAAAGAGCGTCTACATTTGTGGCCCCTCCCTTGTCTCTTCGCAGTCAGAAATGGATTTCCACAAAAGCTAAAATGCGATTTTCTCCTCACCCCCAATAATAATCTCCTTACATATTTTAACTATATTCGTTTATGTAATGTCATTGGACTGAAAACAGAAATGTGCCTGTTTCTCATTCTATTCCTGAAAATTTGAGTCAGTGATCTGAATAGTAACGTTGGGTGTGAGCTGTTTTGTCAGGCATGCAAACAGGCTTCTCGGCTTGTCTGCAGATGCACCAACATGCTAAAAAAGAAGAAAATACATACAGTAACCCAGGTAATTTAAGGAGACTGACCACACTGCTGCAAATGTGAGTATCGTGTATCATGGCTGCAGCTCAAATCCAACCTGTGATAAATTGGATGGGAAAATGAAGTTGTCATTGCACCAGGGGGCTCCATTTTACACAGGTGGGTTGTGCTGTATTACCTGTCACAGGGTCAGACTAACATATAGTAATGTTTGTCATGAAATTAAGAGAAAAGATCCAATGTGTTTTTCAGAGCTGTAAATAACTGATCTGGTGGTGACTGTAGAATGGCTGTAGAAAATGGCCTGCCAATACCAAGTGCAAGCAGGTATTATTACAGGGAATGATCTGTCAATAAGATTCCATCTCATGGCTCCTGTGAGTCCAGATGACTGTGGTGCGCTGGCCACATCTCAGTGATAACTCAAGTCTAATTGACGGGGCCTGCGCTGCCTCCTGGGGTACAGGAGGGCTGACAGAGATAGAATGGAGATTAAGGAAGGACGTGAATGAAGGTGAGGCGAGGGAATGAGGCGAGTTAGAGGATGGGGGTTTGCATTGAATGAGGAGGCACGGAGGTGATGCACGAGGGATGCTGGTCAACTAGCAGCTAGAGCCAGAGCACTGTCACTTTCTCCGCTTGCCGTGCCTGCTGGCCCTGACAGAAATCCATTTGAGGGCCTCCTGGTGCTAACAGAGTGCTAAAACCCAATCAAACAGGTTGGAAGGAAGAAGCAGAGACGCTCAGTCCAGCCAGCTTCCACTTGTATGAGCAATTCACCTCCGACTGACCCATTCAGGCATCTTAAATAAGCCATGTGCATCATGGACGGCAGAAACGTCACACTCTGGGACCTGAAGACAGCCATGTGTCTGTGCAAGCTGGAGAGTGCTTTTTGAAATCGTGTTTGCACTCTTCAAGGTCAAATGAAAATAAAATGGCATTTAAAGAAACGTGGAAGGAAATGCTTTGCTTGTTGGATATAACCTGATACACCCAACTGCTATAAATTTATTTTTTTTCACAGTTTGATTTTCCTTTTTGTCATGTGTCTGACATTTGAGATTCATGATTATTAATGTTTGAATTTAAGGAAAATCTGCAGAAAGTAATTTTGGATAAATATATTCATTAATGTGAACGACAGCTAAATATACAAATGTGAATAACTTTGACACACAGATTCAATGTTGGGTCAGTGCTGAGATCAATTAACAGGGCTAACAAAATACAATAATGGGTCCTGAATTACAACAGAAAAGCTTCTGTAATACTAAAAGCAGTAGCCAAAGAGTGGGGCTGATCTTGCTACTTTAATCCACTGCGGTAAAGGTCAGTGTAGGCACATTGATCAAGTGGTGTGCACTTTGGTGGGAAAAGCACTTAGGTAGATTAAAAGAACAATATGTTGTATTTATAGCCTTTAGTAGGTGTTTATGCAGAATGATTAACAGATCATTGGCAAGCTGTTAGTTTAAAAAACAGGCCTGCAGAACATCAGGTTTGTTTTTATATCTACTGTATGTTTCCCTGAAACAATAAAAGAGAGATGTAACGATTTCTCATCTGTCTTGAGCATTTAGTGTTACAGACAGAAAATAACTGCTAGGCTATGTAGGGCAGAGATCAGAAATCAATACTTACCAGCAGCCGACTGCAGCCAAAACCACCTCAAAGTAGCTGCTAAAGTTCAACAAAAGAGGACGCTAGCTGGTGAAAGCAGCAGTGTTCACTGGCACCCTGGTTTGCTGTGGTTCTCCCTGTGAAATGTGTGGTGAGAATGTGATTAGCTAACCCTGGCCAGGCACAGCCTCATTTGAGGTAACCGTTTTATCTTTCCTTCTTCTTCTCTTCCCTCATGTGTTATTGCACATAGAATTAACAGAAAAAATGGTAATTAATATTTCCCCTCTATTGTTGAAGATGAGAGGGGACATGAGAGCCACCGGTGCCAGGAACCAATGGATGGCACTGCCATCATCTTGCCAGTACTTTATTTTTGTTGGGAGAAAGTGTTTTCCAATAAGCCAATATAGTGGTGTTTAAATATATATATATATTTCTTCTGTTCCCAGTTTGTCCCAACTGTTAGAAAATGATTGTTTTGGCTTTTTTTTTTTTTACAGGCACTTATATCAACATATTAATCATACTTTTTTGTATTTCTTTTTTTTTTTTATTTCAGGAAGTGGGGGATGTGGGCAGGAACACCAGAGAACCAGTACAGTCAGATGGTGTATGAGAATGGAGAGCCCTGCTGGCAAGGAGGTTCACGCAGTACTACTGTAAGTACCTGCAGGTTTCACACAAAAACATTCAACCAAACACACACACACAGTGATGGAAGTACAGAAGAACAAAAAGAGACAGACATGAATAAACTAACAGATAGGGATGGGACAATGCGTGAGACAGATGAATAGATGATACAGTAAAAAATGAGGGAACCAAGCGAAGCGTTTCACTTCAAGTGATAATACAGATCCAGTTTGAATTTTAAATAATTCTGGTAAATGTGGACCTTTCAGTTTTTAAACATGAATAGAAAATAATCGGATTAATTTTGCTTTCTATCACTGCAATTGTAACACAATTGTAAGCAAATAATTTAGCTTCAAATACTTTTATTTCACAGTGATACAAAAGAAATCAGTCACCTTTGGTAAAACATGGCTGTAGCGCTGTAGAGTTAAGTTACAGTCACTTCCCTCTAGCCTTGTGGATACTGTAAATTCTCATGTAAAAGACATTAGTCATATTATACTCATCACTCTGCTCTGAGTTTGTTTTTAAACAATGTTTTCATACTCTGAATTCCAGTCGTTCTTACTATTGACTGATGTTAAGCTAGTGTTGACAGAACTAAACACTTCCTGATATATTTTTTCACAGCCTACAGTAGAATTAATGTGTATATTCTGGGGCAAATATTGAGTTTTATTAGACTCGCACTGCATTGTTTTGAGAGAAAAAACTGATCATTCTGTTGTACTGTTGGGATTAGTGCTGTGAAAATAGACAGCGTCTTCAAACCAGAATTTAAAAACAAAAGATTAGCCACCAATGTAGAATCCATGTGACCAAAAACAACTGATTTGTACTCTAGGATCATTTGACTGTATTTATATTTCTCTTCCCCTTCGTCCTCAGTGCTCAGGTTTTCTTTGTAGTTCAGTTTTTTAGTTTTTGAAGCTGACCCTGTTTTTTACGTGGGGGCGGGCTTAGTGCCTGTTGGCCACCTGACATCTGACAGAGAAGTTATGTATGGCGTCACTTCCACCCGGAAGCCTTTTGCCAAATTGCGCCTTGAACGTATGGAAGGGTTTGGTCTCGACTCTTTGCTGCCGAAACAAACGCTGGGACGGTGGACATCTGGGGTAGGTTTAATTTTGTGTTTGAGTCGTTTATCAGCTTACGAATTATGTTTTCATTTAAGCTTATTCAGTGCGAACAAGCTCGTATAGCAGGAGCGGCTCATTGTTGTAGCGGCTAACCTCTGGTAGCTAATGTTAGCCAAACCAAGTAAGAGCTACCATCAGTGTTGAGTGGGGTACTAAAAAAAGAGTAGGTTACTGCGGCCACTGCTAAGTACTTATTTTTGTTGCGAAAGCTAGTATTTACTTTAGTCGTGCCATAGCAAGTTTTAGTTTGTGGTCAAGCCAGCTGTCATTCGTTTCTCCGTGGTCAAATGAGCAGTATGTGAAATTGAAGTGTGCTTTAAACAATTATTTATGCTAGTTTGAAAGCCTGTTGATTGCATCCGATTTTCAAAATAAGACATTTAAGAAGGACATAAAAATGAATATAGACAAACGTACTCAATCAAATTATACACGCAAACTTTTAAATACAGCCTATTACATGCACCCTGTTATTTTAAAAGTTAAAAATGTTCCGACAGGAACTGATATTTACTTCACCAGAACCTCACCATCAAACATTTTTGCAGTATCATTTTGGAGGAATTTCGTAATAAAGGTTTTTGTTGTGAATGTTGAAGCTGTGTTAAACCACATTGGTCCATAATTCCTGAGAGGGTCTGATTCATGTCTAGAGGAGGCAGACTTCACCCTCACAAAGAATGAAATATTTTTACTGTACCAGTTTGCAGAAATTTCAGGATCATCGTTATTGGCCATATGTGTTTAACACATGAGGAATTCATCATGTGTTAAAACACACCCTAACCTAACACGGTACCATTGACTGTGGTACCGTGGCTCGCAGTGTGCAGGTACAGTATGTGTATTTCATGTTTTTCTGAATTAATTTGTCATAAAATGTGATCTGATCTTCATCTAAGTCAAGAGTATTGAGAAATATAATGTGCCTAAAATAATACAAAAAAATTCTGATCTTTCATGGCTTTATTGAAGACATTCAATAAATTCAAAGCTGGTCAGGCAGCTTGCAGCAAAGCAGGGCCAAATCTTTCCTCCACCATACTTGGAATGATGTTTTCATGATGATATACAGTGCCCTTTTTACACCAGATGTAGTGCTGCGTGCTCTTTCCAAATAGTTCAATCTTTCTTCCATTAGTCCACAAAACATTTTGCCAATACCACTGTGGAGTGTCAATGTGCTCTTTCACAAACTTCAGGTGTGCAGCAATGTTCTTTTTAGAAAGCGGCAGCTTCCTTCATGGTGTCCTGCCATAGACACCCTGCTTGTTCAACGTTTTACGTACAGTAGACTCATGAACACAGATGTTATCCGGTTCCAATGATACCTTCAAATCTTTGGCTGTCACTCGAGGTTGTTTCTTTACCTCACTGATGAGTCTTCGTTGTGCTCTTGGGGTCATTTTGACTGGGCACCCACTTCTTGGTGGAGTAGCCACAGTCCCAAAGTGTCTTTATTTGCAGATCGTTTGCCTAACTGTAGACTGGTGAATTTTTAAAGTCTTTGAAATCACTTTATAACCCTTTCCAGCTTTATGTAAATCAACAATTCTTGATCATAGATCATCTGAAAGCTCTTTTTGGCGAGGCATGGCTCACATAAGCATATTCTTCTTGTGCAGAGAAAACTCAAAGTTTGAGTGGTTTTTATCAAAGTAGCTCTACACCTCCACACTTCCACTCATTTGGAGATCCACACCTCCAAACTCATTTTCTTAACAAGACTCCAGGTATGCTAACACTTGAGTCCAGTCAGCTTTTTTGAGGTCATTAACTCAAGGGTTCATATACTTTTTCCACTAGCACTATGAGGTTTTTATGGTTGTTCTCAATAAAGACACAAAAGATGAGAAATTTCTTTCTGTTATTATTTTAGGCACATTATGTTTGTCAATACTGCTGACTTAGAGCAGGGGTGGCCAATTCCAGTCCTCGAGGGCCAGCTTCTGACTGACTGAACACACCTGAGCCAGGTAATCAGCAGCAGGTCCGGCAGGGATAGTTGGAAAACAAGCAGGACCGCGGCCCTCGAGGACTGGAATTGGCCACCCCTGACTTAGATGAAGATCAGATCACATTTTATGATAAATTAATGCAGAAAGCCATGAAATTCCAAAAGGTTAACATACTTTTTCTTGCCATGTATATAATGCAACAGGTAGACAAGATTAGACTGAGAACAAGAAAAGAAAAAGTGCAAACAAGAAAAATGTGCATTAATAAAATTTAAGTACTTATATAAAATATGTGTGTATATATACACAGTATAGATTGAAGTTCAAAGGTATATTTTCAAGGTATTGCATGGAGGGTTGTCGTTTTGTTATGTAGTCATGGGTTAAGTGTGATGGCCCGGGGAAGGAAATTTCAGATTAAATGTCACATATTAGTATAAGAAAATGTCTCTTGTAATGGATAAAAACACTTTGGTCAACAGTTACTCACGGGGACTGATGGTTTTCTGTTCCAGAGGAAGCAGACTACAACCTCACAATGAATTAAGTATTTTTACTTTACCATTTTGGAGAAATAGAAAAAGAATTTCATTATTTGTGCACAAGAAAATAACTTCAGTTACAAAGTTCAAGGCAGAAAAAAATGGCCTGTAATTCTGGACAGGGGATGATATTCTGTGTGAGGTTGTTGTCCAACTCTTCTACAAGACACATACAGTATTTCAGTCCCTGTCTGAAATTATGCAGCATTTGGTTTTTATGCAGCTTCAAATATGTTCTAATAAGAGAATTCTAACCTTTAATTATATAAATTAAACCTTTGGGTCTGTGTGAAGTGAACTGTGAGGGTGGAATAATGTCTTCCTTATTTGCGTTTAGGGTTTATGGAGACCAAGGAGTAGAACACATGGACATCAAGATTTATGTTGACAGACTGGCTGCGGCAGAGGATGTTTGACATCAGGATAGTCTTCACAATCAGTGGTATGTATGAATATCTAATCCATGGTATCTGTAGAGCCCTAGAAAGTCTTGAAAAGTAATAAATCCACTAGTCCAAAAGTAAGGCCTTGATTTGCATTAAAATGTCCTGTTATCAGAAGTCTTAAACTTTCACTACTGTGCTAAATAAGAGTTTGTTTTTACACATCACATTGTAAAAACTGTGTAAGCAGTCCAAAAAAATTCTTTGTTTCATTATTTTAATGTAAGGAGGGTCCGAGTAAGCGGAACCATCAGCATGCAGTTATGTTTGCATGGTGGGAGCTAATTGTTGTGACATTACAGGGCTCTATTCTGTGAGCATTTCACTTGCATAGTTATGTGAATGTGTAAATGTATTAGGGTGCCATGGTGTGCAACTGATCCTCGGGTTCTCAGTTTGTCAGGACCAGGAGCTTTTTATCAGTACTCAAAGAGACCAGTGAGTAAGATAGTGTATAAATACAGATAGTAGATATGAGGGCCCGGAAGAGATGGGGAGCCCAGGTGAGGTGCAAGTTTATTCAGGTTAAATAGCTTAGCCACTATTTACTACATGATTTTTGTAAAGTTTGACACTGGATGTATGTGATGGTGTCTCCCCACATGGGTTTGGTGAGCTTGTCTGAGTTAAAAGTATTATTTACAAATTTAATAAATCAGTACACACAACATTCAGATAGCAGCTTTTAATTTTTAGCCAGTGCTGATCATAGCTTTTTTTTGTCAGAAATAGTAACGGCAGGTCGTGTCAACTGTCTCTAAAGTTAATTCCATGACTAATTTGATGTAAATAGTACAAACACTGAATGTATAAATAGACCTAGCGTGTGTATAGGACAGTTATGTGCTGTCCTTTTTGTATGTTTTTGCATATTTTTGTTAGCTTGATTTCAAATGAAAGAAGTGGCTCACCCTAAATTTTTTTCTTTTGTCTACGGCATAGGAAGACTTTGGCAGGACCTGGGGATGACCATTTCAATCAGTACTTTCATCAGTATGTCATCTGCACTTCTCAAAACTTGCGATGGCACTGACACAGAAGTCCCATCATCTCCACTATCTCCAGGTACAAATTTTGACATTTTGGGGAGGGGGTATTTCATGCCTTAAAGGATAAGGCCAGTCATTTTCTAGATTACCAGCACAATGATGTGCCTCTACTCACACTTGTCTGTCGGTCCTAAGATATCTTATTTGTCTTTGCCATAGACCTCCATTGTTGTATAAAAATATCTGGGAAACACAGCTTCACTGGGTGGCACAAGACCCTGAGGACCTCCATTGTTGTATAAAAATATCTGTGAAACACCGCTTCACTGGGTGGCACAAGACTGATATTTGCTAAAGATGTCAGCTATGAAATTAGATATTTTTAACAGATATCAGGGTCTTGTTCTTTGTAATGAAGAAACGTGTCACCCAGTGCATTTCATTGTTTTTAATCGACAATGGGGATCGATGACAGAGGAAGAAGCTACACTAGGACTGACATTGACAGACATTAACTGTGAGTAGAGACAATTCATTGTTGGTTTTAGTCTCTATTAAGATTGTTTGAAACACTTAATATAGAAAACGATCCGCTTTATCCTTTAAGGTTTCAAAGCTACACTCACAGGCCACTTTATCAGGAACACCTGTATATGCACTTGAGTGCAGCACTTCTGCCTTAACATCTGTATTTCTGAAGCTTAAAATGTTTTTTGGTGAAATTGTCCTAAATGTATAAAAGTTCGGTTTAATATGTTTATCATTGAGGTCATTGTTAAAAGTGGGGTTGTACTGGACTACATTATAGTTAGTGTCTATATTTTTGCCCTTTCCAGTTGCATTGGTGTTGTACTGGACTACATTATAGTTAGAGTGTCTATATTTTGCCCTCTCCAGTTGCTTACAGGAGAGGGTTAGAATATTAGGAACACCTCTGAGTATAATGTAATCCAGTTCAGAAACGCTTGCACAAGGCCAACTTAGACCAACTGAGTTTGAATGCAGCGTGGGTTTCCATGTCACTCAAACTCAGTTTGTCTAAGTCGTACATGGCTTTATGCAAGTGTTTCTCAACGTTAAGGTTGGGAGATGATTAACCACAACTGCAGAGTTACCTGGACTCTTATTCAAGGCATTAAAGTGGTGGTGTTCTTCAACAGCAGGACCTTGATCAGAGTCATGAGGAGCCTGCTGGCACCACAGTCCATTCTGTGACAGCTTCACAGCACTCTGAGATGTAAATGTTTAAAGGCCCACCCAGTATGTTACATTATAACAAGACTAAAATGCTATACATGATTTGCAGAGAGCCATGTGTTTATTTCATTAATTTCTGTGACAGCAGGTTCACTCTTTTAAAAAACAGATGTGGGTCAAATTGATACGCCACAAACCCTGTGAAATCCTTCCCTCCTAGATGCAGTTGTCAGCCTGTGTTTAATTGCATTTTAATTTAAACTTGCATAGTTGGAAAAGTTACTTTGAATCAACCGTACCACTAAAGCACACTCAGCACTGTCCTGTTAGTGCTGGTTCACCTCTGCACTTAATGTAATTGCACTTCAATTGCACCTAGTTTGAAATCTTCACTTATGAAGAGTTCAAACCAAACATGACAACTGCAATTACATATGGTGAAAGAGTCACAGGCTCTAAAATTTGTGGTGTAGTAATTTGTCTTACATCTGTTTCTTTGGAGTTGTCCAGGTTCCAGTCACGATCAAAGGTGACGTCCAGTGCTGAACTGTGGTCTCTCTGATAGGAGGTGCCAATATGACCATCCTGGGGGCCATTGCATAATTCTGGGGACAGTCAGCTAATCATCTTCACCTGGTTAGATTAAAGGAAAAGAACGAGTTATGATTATAGGTGTTAACATACAATAATACATAGTTTGACTGTGCAGCAATACTGTGCCAAAGTCTCAGTTCACTGGAGAATATATATGAATATAAGGAATTTCAGGGCTGGTCCACTCTGGACAAGATGCACAGCAAATATTTCCCCTGAAGCTCTGACAAAAGGGAAAATATCCGTACTCTACTTAAGCAGCTCTGCTTTAGAGACAAACATCTTTATACATTGTCAGTACTCCATGGCAGTTCCATGACGCTGAGTTACAAGCAGGGCTAGGTACTGCATTCATTCTGTGAACAGTGGAAACAATATTGTGCTCCAAATCTATGGTCTGTGATGAAAGTGCATGTTGTACTACTAAGGAACCATATTTACAGTGCCACCATGCCACAGCAGTAGTTACCAAATGCTCCACACCAGACAATTTTCAAGTCACACTCGGATCCATTTTTACAACATACTTATATAAGTAAGGCAAATCTTGTTTAGTTGCTGTATGATTTGTGTGTCAGACTACAGAGGAAGTGGTGGAGTGGGAGGAGGGTGAGAAATGGCAGACCAGGATGGAGAAGGTGAGGAATTCACTGAAGGACAAGGAACGAGAGAATGGACTCCCTGTCCAAACAACTCAGCACTCTTAAAGACCTCTACGGCAGGTCAGTGTGGGCATGATCATCAGCCATTTTTTTTCTTTCATCGTGCTCTTTATGTACATGACAGTTTGTAAACTTCCAAATATAGCATGATGTCAGTGAAGTACACAGAGTACAGCTCTTTATCCAGCATTGTTAGGTCATAGAAGTGTGACTGGACTACTGTTGTGACCATGATGACAAGGAATACAAGCAGTTATTTTCATTATTGATTAATCTAATTGTTTTTTTATTAATCGTTTAGTTTTTACCACATACTAGAGTAAGTATATTTTTAAGGAGAGGGTCGGACCCCATTTTTACAACATACTATACTCACTCCTACATATGGACATCAACTTTAAGTTGATGATGTGAGAAACATATTCTAAAGTTGTGGTGGTTCAAGTGAGAGAGAGAGAGAGTGTACTATACTAGCACTGATGGGTTCAGGTCAGACTAATTTCTCAGCTCTTTATTCCTGACAAAGTCATTTTAAAAGTGTTTGAATCCCCAACCAAAGAACATCTTAAAGTGAGCAGTTCTCCTTTTTTACTTTGTGTTAAGGTGGACCAAAGGTTTACAGAACAAAATAATTTAGTCAATTTTGTCTTTGTTTTCCCGCACAGCCTGCCTCCAATCCAAGATGACCTTGACATTGAGGGATGGAACAACCCTTCACAGGACACATCCGTGGAAAATGGGAAGACTCAGTCCTGCCAACCCTCATGAGGACACTGACGTGAGAGAGACTGTTTAATGACACCATTTTTGTAAAAATAATTTGTGGCTTAATCCCAAAAAATATTTCAAAGTCTTCATGAACATTTTTATTTCAGGGGGACCATTTTCCCAGATGTGGATCATGCTGAAGTGTACAGTGAAGAACTAAGGGACCTGATATCTTAAATGTTAGCAGAACCAGACAATTTTAAAGTAATAGCTTTATTATATGTGGATGAAAAAAAGCAAAAATAAAATAAAGAAAAATTTGCTGAAAAATAATTTTTTTAAAAACCCAGTGACTTAGTGGAATCAACTACAGAATTCAGAATCAGCTTTAATGGCCAGGTGGTTTGGAAAAGAGGAATTTGACTCTGGTACAACAGCTCTACATATCCCTTTGACAAGTAAACAGGGTAAATGGACTGTATTTATATAGCGCATTTTTCCACAGTGTGTTGCACTGACCAAAGCGCTTTACAGGTGATAATACACCATTCACACACTGATGACAACAGGCTGCCACACACCAGCGCTAGTCAAGCCACAGGGAGCAATGCAGGGTTCAGTGACACTTAAGAATGCGGGGAGACCGGGAGTCGAACCACCAACTTGCTGGTCAGGAGACGACTGCCCTACCTCGTGAGCCACAGCGGACAAAACAGAAAAAGTATTAATGTGCAACAAGCATTGAACTGTCAACTTGTGTAACTTATTTGTTCTTATTCTGCACTGTTTCCTCCCATTGCATTAGTGTTTTATAAACCTAATGTACTCCATCCATTACTTGTAATTTAAACCCATACTGTTGTATATTGTGTATAACTTTATATAACTTACTGTAAATATCAATGGTACATAAACTATTGGAAAATTAATACTGACTGTACATAATGTACTGTAGAACTTGTGTACTCTGCATTTCTGGTTAGATGCTAAACTATATTTGCCTTAGTCAGGGTCAAAGTGTTTGTCATATGCACAGTTAGGGAATGTGTTTCCCTGTACAATGAAATTCTTACTTTGCCGTCCACATGAATACCACAAAATACAAATGAAATATAAAGTAGATAAGTAACACAAAAGCTAAGGCACCCTAAGCACCAATATAATAAAATGTATATTTGTACTAACAATAACGTTGAATCTGATCTAAATTAACCTAATAAGGCATATTTTTCAGGAGAGGGTAGTAAGGCATATTTTTCAGATCACACTAACCTTTTCACGACATACTCCTGTGGGCCCACCACCTGCAGGAGGATCCGTAAGGGGCCGGTGCATAGTGGATTGGGCAGCAGTCGAAGGCAGGGGCCTCGACAACCCGATCTCTGGACACGGAGACTAGCCCTGGGGACATGGAATGTCACCTCCACGCACAGCTTGGGCTCTGGAACTTTACTCCTTGAGAGAGGCTGGACTCTCTACTACTCTGGAGTTGCCCGCGGTGAGAGGCGGCGGGCTGGTGTGGGCTTGCTCATAGCTCCCCAGCTTAACCGCCATGTGTTGGAGTTTACCCCGGTGAACGAGAGGGTCGCTTCCTTGCGCCTTCGGGTCGGGGATAGGTCTCTCACTGCCGTTTGTGCCTACGGGCCGAATGGCAGTGTAGAGTACCCGGCCTTCTTGGAGTTCCTGGGAGGGGTGCTTGAAAAGGCCCCGACTGGGGACTCCGTTGTTCTACTGGGGGACTTCAACGCCCACGTGGGCAGCGACAGTGACACCTGGAGGGGCGTGATTGGGAGGAACGGCCCCCCCGATCTGAACCCGAGTGGTGTTTTGTTATTGGACTTCTGTGCTAGTCACAGTTTGTCCATAATGAACACCATGTTCAAGCATAAGGGTGTCCATCAGTGCACATGGCACCAGGACACCCTAGGCCGGAGGTCGATGATCGACTTTGTGGTTGTTTCATCTGACCTCCAGCCGTATGTCTTGGACACTCGAGTGAAGAGAGGGCGGAGCTGTCAACTGATCACCACCTGGTGGTGAGCTGGATCCGATGGCGGGGGAGGAAGCTGGACAGACTCGGCAGACCCAAAC
>NW_018127993.1:311911-312678 GCF_001952655.1 Monopterus albus
GAAGAGGGTCAACCAATTTTTATGACATACTATAGTAAGGCTTATTTTTCAGATCACACTAACCTTTTCACGACATACTATAGTAAGGCATATTTTGCAGGAGAGGTTCAGAACTAATTTTTATGACATACTATAGCAGGGCATATTTTTCGGAAGAGAGTCAACCAATTTTTCTGACATACTATAGTAAGGCATATTTTTTGGGAGAGGGTCCGAACCAATTTTTATGACATACTATAGTAAGGCATATTTTGCAGGTCACACTAACACCTTTTCACAACATACTATAGTAAGGCATATTTTACGGAAGAGGGTCAACCAATTTTTATGACATATTATAGTAAGGCATATTTTGCAGGTCACACTAACACCTTTTCACAACATACTATAGTAAGGCATATTTTACGGAAGAGGGTCAATCAATTTTTATGACATACTATAGTAAGGCATATTTTGCAGGTCACACTAACCTTTTCACAACATACTATAGTAAGGCATATTGTACGGAAGAGGGTCAACCAATCTTTATGACATACTATAGTAAGGCATATTTTTCAGATCACACTAACACCTTTTCACGACATACTATAGTAAGGCATATTTCGCAGGTCACACTAACACCTTTTCACCAACACTATAGTAAGGCATATTTTGCAGGAGAGGTTCAGAACTATTTTTTATGACATACTATAGCAGGGCATATTTTTCGGAAGAGAATCAACCAATATTTCTGACATACCATAGTAAGGCATATTTTTCGGAAGAGG
>NW_018127993.1:323509-329099 GCF_001952655.1 Monopterus albus
TACTATAGTAAGGCATATTTTTCAGGTCACTAACACCTTTTAAACTGTTGCTTGTCACGAAATTTACTTTCTATGGTACCCCAAAAGCCTATGGAAAAAATCCCACTGGCTTTTTGTTGAAGAAACCAGAGTGATGCAACCTTTCAGGATGACCCACAAAAAGATGTCACGCCTACAACACTCTATAAAGCCAATAAGTCAGTTTGACTACCTACACATGAATTAATTACCATTTCATCTTCCGATGAAGATATTTTCTCAATCTTCGACATCTAGAGGGCCTTCAACATCAGGTTGCTAAAAGAAAAGAGAGATTTGTTAAAACTAGGAGTTTGGTTATGTTAAAATTGGTTTAAAATTTAGTTCCTATCAGCTTCCGTGCACAGGGATTGGTTATAATTTGAGTGGCATTTCATCAATATAAAATCCCTTTTGGGACTTTTCGGTCAAATGAGAACACACACTGGAGCCATTTCTCTTCCGGGTGTGTTGAACTCCAAAACAACTTTGGTTTTCAGTGTAGTTCTTCATCATAGATTACAACCAACATGTCTCACTGTCATGTCTTCTTTACAGGAAAAGAACCAGAAACAAAAAAGATGGACTATGAAAAAACAAAATGGCTACAAAAATATAGGAATGAATGGAAGCAGGAGTTAAAGTGGCTAGGATATAATCCGTCTAATGATGTAATGTAATGTACGCATGACTTAGGGGAGGGAGGGAGTGTGTATCAGGCACAGCAATGGATTTGGGATGGGATGAACAGCGAGAGAGGATATGTGCCATATTTTCAGAAAATTTTTCAATTATAAAAATGTAATTCTGCCCACGTATTTTGACAAAAAAGGCTATAGTTTGAATTATGTATCATAGGTTTTCAACTGCTTTTTGCAATGTTTGTAATGACAGACTCAGGCACAACGCTGGCGGGGTGGGAGCAAAATAGCAGGTGTGAGGCTATTGTGCAAAAATAATTAAGACATTGGGGTCTTCAAAAAGAGACAACTATGAGAATATATGCATGTTTGCAAATGAACTTTCAGTTTAAACTTGTCTTTTCACTCCGTTAATGTCTTTCATTTATGGAAGTGTCACAGTTAAGGAGGGCTGTGTTTAGTTATGTTAATTAGCTAGCAACTAGTTATCCCACTGTTTTGCTGCTTTAACAACTTTAGCTCTCATGTGGCTTGGCCAACATCAGCTAACTAGCTGTGATTATCTACAACAACAAGAAGTAGTGATGGCCGTCTGACAGCGAGACTCCGATACAAGCTTCAAACTTGAAGAGGCAATTTCCTTGAACCACTGCTTCAAACTTGATTTGGTGCAGGAAAAGACACGTGACCAATGACGTCCGAAGCAGAAACTGCTTGCTGCGCACGCTTCAGCAAGTTTGTAGGTGCGTAAAAGCACTATATACATGACAGATCCTCCCCTTGGAAAGATGAGAAGATCCTCTGACAGAAGATCCCATATTTGTTTTCGCTAGCAAAGTAATACCTATGTACACCACCCTCATCAGTGCCATGTGAACGTGGGTTTTTGAAAGCTGGAGAAGTTGTCAGCAAGTAAAGACACCGGCTCAGTCCAAAAACAGTGGAAAAAAAAAAGTTTCTCTAAATCTGAATCTCCATCCCATGTACATAATCACACCCTGCCCTAGTTACATAAGCACCATCTTAGCACATCCTTTGTTTCCCCAAGTACGCCTACTACACTACATACGTATATAGAATCAACTGACTGATCAGTCTTTACAAAAATGTATTTACATCATTCACACAAAGCCTAGTTACACCCATCACAAAATTAAGACATTGTTTTGCTGTCTCCTATTTCGCCACTAGATGTCACTGAAACGAAGCTTTGAATGAATGAACCCATGTTCGATACAATTGATGAAGTGGTTCAATACTGGTTCATTGTTTCAGTTGCACATCACTAACAAGAAGCAGCTGCTGCTGTAGGAGTCCGTCCACCCTGAATAACTTTAAATGAACACCACTAAATGAATCAAGTACTCAAACACAAAATTAATCCTACCCTCGAAAAACGTTTATCCACCCTGCACTTATTTCTGCAGAAGTTAGGAGTACCAAACTCTTCCCATTTCAAGGTTCCATTTAACAAACGGCGTCAAGTCGGAAGTGACCTCTAGGTCAGATGTCAATCACTCAGGTCACTAAACCCGCCCCCAAGTAAAAATGGGTCCATCTTCAAAAACTAAAAACAAAAGCTTAAAGAAAACCCAAAGATGCTAATTTCAGTGATCCAACTTACAACTTAACTGTTCCCAGAGGGAAACTAAATACAACAGGCAAATAAAGCTCCTCTCTCAGTGGTCATCTGGGACAGTTTGAAGCCTTCTAAGCCAGGGTGCACTCTCCACACCTCATTATGCACAGTTCAGTAATGGAGACTCGATAAGTAACAGACATTCACTCCTCATGCCCTGCTCAGCAGTCTGGCAAAAATGTTTTATCTGAAGCCAAGTGCTGAAAGTTGACTTGCTTTCCGCCCCTCTGTCAGTCTACATTGGTTTTATGGTTAATGTTGCTCTGGTTGCATTCTCCTGCAGCTTTCTCTTCTTGTGCTCTACATTTCCCCTCCTCTGTCAGTCACTTTTATAAGACCCGTTTCATTCTTGTGTGAGAATTTGCTCAATTAAAAATGTAGCACATTTAATCATCTCATGTTCTTTGCCTGGCTTCCTCTTAAAATCTGAGTCCAATAAATGTTGTTTGCAAAAGTATGTACTCATGCCATCTAGGGGCCCCTTTGAAAAGACTAAATTAAATTCCTTTGATACGACCCCATAACTGCGTGCAGACGGCATAAATGAAGTCTCTTCAGAAGTCGACGCTCATTATAGTTGAAAGGCTGAACCTTGTCTTTGGGTAGGGCTCTGTCTTTCAGCTCTGAAACACACTTCTCTCTTTATCCATGAGTAGTGGGACCAGCGAGGTATTGTTTCACTGAGAGCCACTGAGGTAATCGAAATGCGAGCAATGTGTGGTGTATCTTAAGAGTCTGTAGGGGAGGCTGAACATACGTGTCACACTGTGACTCTTACATGTAAACAGCGGTTTTAGCTGCAGTTAGCGCAACTAATTCCAGTTCATTACAACTTCTGTCACTGGTTCTGGGTTTAGAAGATCATTGATGATATGATATTGTATTCACCAAAGGTTAGCCAAACTTGGAAGAGTAAAACAAAGGTGAACACTAAATGTCTAAAATGAAAGTTAAAGATACAAATTAAGAGCCCAGATTTATCTGTCACGGTGTGGAACTCGCTTCCTGTCTTGTGATTTTGTTTTGTAAGGACTTCCTGTTCTGTCTCACCTCACCTGCCCCAGCGTTACCCCGGTTCACGATCGCCATTCATTGTTTCCACCTGCTGCTCTTATCCTCTGGTCTCTTGCCTATATATCCTCCTCCCGTCCCTCAGTCTGGTTGCTGATTCATCTGTTCTCCCTGCCTCGTTGTCCATCTCTCCGCTTGCTATCTCCGTTCACCACACCCTGCCAGTTTGCTTACCCTGTCGCTCCTGTTGTCTGAACTTGGCTCCTGTCTCCTGTGCTCCGTACTGGTTAAGAGTTAGTTATCTGGTTAGTTTCCTTGACTCATGTTTTTCTGTTGGGCACTTAAGTTTTGGCTCCCTGACTGTTCTAAGATTTTAGTTTTCTGTACCTGTGGAGTGAAGCCTGGTCAGGTTGAGCACCTAGTTTTTCTTGCCCCTTTGTCCCTCTTTAGTTATATTAAACCAAACACTAGACTCCAGACTGTGTCTGCATTTTGGGTCTTTCCTAGCCTGAAAACCTCAACACTATCAATTTATTACACAGTATTTCCATTAATTTACTTAATAATTTTGATTTAAATTGGAAATATTCAGCTTGGCTCTTGCATTATGATATCTTAAAGAGGTACACAGTCTAAGGTTGGAGGACTTTTGAGAGACACATTAAAAAAGAATGGACATTTGATGCAGCAGAAGCCAAAATATCCACTATATACAGTGAATATTGGTTACTTGCTATCAAATAAAATTAATCTACGTCTTAAATTTTGCCTCCAACCCAGATATATGGCTCTGGCACCTGCAAGTCAAAACCGAGTCACAAATAATCCTGTGCACATTCATAAGAAAACACTTTGTCTCACCAACTTAATGTCTCTGTGCAACAAAACACTGACATAACAAAAGACTATTTTTAATCCTAACAGGACAAAACCGAATCACCAGCTTTAGACTGGACCACAATAATACCTGTCAAGTCTCCATCTCTCTAACTCTCCAGGTGCTTTTGTTCACCTCGGGGATTGTCTGCGCAGTATGATGTGTGCGGCTGCTATGGAAACCTCCTAGAAGTAAAATAAGTTGTTTTTCACTTTTCACTCCCTTGCCGAGGGCGTCAAAGTCATCTATTAAAGTCATGACAATCACATCCTCCCCTGTCCTGTTCACACATGGGGGCGACTGCAGTGACGTCCCATAATGCCACAGTGTCTTGCAGCCACAGCAACAGTTTGGCTGGGTAACGATGAAATGGTACCATCAGTTTATTAGCGCTGTGTCTTTGCATAATTTTGTTTGTACTGAACCCACTTCACAACAGCTGAAACAGGCTTAATACGTGGGTTTTTGTTTGTTTGTTTTTTTAAACGGGCATGGCTCTTGACTAACAGTGGCCCTCTTACAACACCACATCAATGTTTCCTTTCTTTGTGCTTTTCTAGGTCACACTGACATGTGGAACGGAGACAAGCTTGCTATCGGTGAAGGAGCCCAGCAAATGCCAGTACATCACAGACTTTCAGACTCCTGTGGCCTGTCAGCCAGTGCTAAAGCAGCGGGGTGTACACAGTGAACTGTGACCCCTTCCTTTACTGGCCTAGCCTAGATTGGCTTGGCCCCGCCACACACACTTCTGGGTTAGGCTGTGGTGACAGGCTGGGGTCCTGAGGGTCCCCTGTGACATCTGTGTTGCCAGAAAGTCTTGCTAAGGGCAGAATCTGATCTTCAGTCTGTTCCTAGACCACTGTAGATCTCACTGATTGTTACAGTGCTGCTTTATTTGTTATATAATTATCTGAAAAGAAGTGAATTAAGTGTACACAAGTATTCTTCACTCTGCAGTATGTTCTTATATGGGCTTACACTTAAGGTCCACTTACATTACTGTAAATATTTGAATAATGTGCAGCCACAATGTGTAATGGCATTGCCACTAAGCAATATAATATGACTGCTTAGTCATAAGTGGCTACATTATTGTAGCCTTAAGTCTTATAGGATCAGTCTGGTGAAGTGTTTCCTGTTTAACCAAAGCTGCACGTAGCTTAACATACAACTCCATTACTGTCCCAAAACTATTAAAATCAATTTCACAGACATTGCCTCAGTTACATGACAAACATGGGCACTGTAGTTTACTTTGAGATGATCCCATGTCTTGCTGCTGTGCATACTGGCTAGCTTATGAAATGCACAGCTGGAAACGGTCACATACAGATGCAATATGTTTGCTAAATACTACAGAACCCAGCTACTTTAGGGATTTTTTTTTTGCCTCTTCTAAAA
>NW_018127993.1:329230-341564 GCF_001952655.1 Monopterus albus
GTGTTCCGGCTGAGGGCGTAGACCTTTGAAAACAGGTCACAGATATACAGCTACATTATTAAGTGACTAAATAATTCCCTAAACCTCCTCACTATGTACACAGACATTTCATGATACTGCTAAGAATGCAACTGCTGAATCACAACTTAGTACAAATAAAAAGATAGTCCTACCTCATTCTGCTTGTTACTTTGTTGTAACCTTATTTCATTCTTCCTTCACTGCTTTCAACTGTTTTCATTGAAAATGTTTTATAGTTGGTGTACTGTATACACAGTATTTACACACTTCATATTATGCAGCATTGCACTGTCTACTGGCTATAACATCTCTTGATTTCAAGATGAGCGGTTTGCTTGGCAGCTACGATGCTCTTATGTAACAGGCTGTAGGGTTTCTGCAGAGCCCTCTGCTCAATCAGCTGTCAGGTATTCAATCGCCGGCCTGACACCTCCCTGCCCTGCTGGGGCAGCTGGGTGGCTGTTTGCCTGCTAGCAATGCAATAGCCTCCGGCCCACCAGCCCAGGGACTGCTGCTTTTCATTTATTTAGCTTCAGCTCACATCCACACTCTGCATTTGATGGCAAATCTATTTGCTTTCACCTTCATTTTTCTGAATAATGGTCAAGTTTGTTGAAGGTGCCAAACAATTTAGATAAAGGTACTCCTAGGAAAAAGCCTCCAAAAGTAAACTCCTAATTAAGATGCTCTGCATTATTGTTTACTTCAAAACTTTAGATATTGAGTGGAATACACTTTAACACTTGTATCTATAAAGGTAAACACCTCAATCGATCAGCCCAACTTGCAAGACAGTTTTTCTAAGGATATAATCTAGTTTGATTCCCCAGCATCTCGAGAACACAATATTACTGTATGTTTTAATCTCTCCCTCATTCATCGCCTCACAACGGATGCCATAGCTGAAACCACTTTGCTAGTTTTCCATCTCCACCAACAGCTGGAAATGCAGCCAGTCACACAGACTTAAGGCACCATTACATTACTGGCATCTGGACAACTTCATATTGCATCACTGCCATATGGTGACCATGTGATGGTGTCCTTGAATAAAACAAGTTCTCACAAAGAAACAGACTGGACGATCTGCGGAGTATCAGCGACTCCTCACTTTACTCGGTGATCACTGTGTGTTCAGTTATTTGCGTGCTTCACCCTGCGTAGCGTGGGTGGGAGCCACTCTGGAAGATTGTAGTTTAAATGGACAGTTATTTAAAAGAAGCTGTGAATTGCTGCACTGGGTTTTTGACTGGCCTACACATCAGGAAAGGGAAGGAGGGAGCAGTGGGAAGGATTCAACAGGGAAGCTAAGCACACACAGAAATGTATACTTACACACCTCCATTCAGCACATTTGTACATGAAGAGGCAGGGATGGAAAATCTTTCCAGTTGTGCGTGGGCATATTTGTGTGTTGACTCCAAATTACTAAAAGGGCCCAGAGGCTTCATATTACATTAAACCTCCAACTCAGCTTTGTAGAAACCGGTTCCGGCAACCTGTTCTGTGCAGTGGGACACAGCGGGGCCCTTAGCTGACCGACTAGTTGACTGATGCCCACCACAGCCTGGTGCCACTTTCACTCTTTCGGAGATCGATTTTAAGCTTCGTTCTTTGAAGGAAGGCCAGCTATACCCTCAGGACTGAGGGGGGGTGGAAAGGGCGCTCACGTTGAGTTGGCATACAACAGTCACATCTCCTTCATGTCCGCAGTAACGCCAGTCTACTCAGGCACGATACTGACGCCTCAGTCAGCCTCCAGCCATATAGTACATAGAGTACTCCAAATGTGGTAAGCATTTATATTTGTGAAATATTTTAAGGTTTTTATGGCTAGTACAAGACAAGAATTTAATAAATTAATAACTAATCAAAAGCCAACTTTGTCCATAAACCTGCAATACAATATTTTAGACCACTTGGACGGTCAGAGACTAACTGTACATGCTATTTTCACAGTCAGCAAAGACGAAATCAAACATGCTTTTATTCAGAGATCGTCCCTTTCCTTTTAACTCCGTTTTAGTTGTCACCAATTCTTTTCATCTGGATCTTTAGGCGCTAAAAGCTTTACCATGTCCCCTGGCTGTTCACAAACCTCATTTGAATGTTTCCGTGTCTGTGCTCCTCACATTGACAAGCTGAAGAGTCCCTCTGTCGCAGCTGGAGACATGATGGCTACCAGGAGCCCGGCACTGTCGCCTTCTTACAGTAGATGAAGATGGATATAGAGGGTCTGGGAAGTCAGGGAGTAAAATGGCATTTTAGAGTAAGTTTCTCAAAAATAACAGAATTACCATTGTATACAGAGCATATTCAGTTAAGCATAACATAATATACTAATGCATTTTTCATGACATTAATTCTGAATGATGAATAATAAATTAATACCTGGGATGTGTGAGATGCTTTGACACATTTTTCATGGCTTTAAGATGTTATATTAAGGTACATGGGATTCTATTTGTACAGGATTTCAGAAAAACACTTGACTAACAGCAAAGGATGTCTAATAACAGCAGACTATAAACCTACAGTAGCGTAGCATCAGCATCTCTGCAAGAGAGCGTGCCGACACCAGGGGAGTGACGAGGACTAAGGGAATTAGAGTGGCAGATGAACAAAGACTAATATTGACGGGAGGATGGGAAAGAAAGCAGGAGCAAGAGAAAGATACACAGATAGAGAAATAAACGGAAACAAAAGCGACAGACTGAAGACGCTTTAGGGGAAACTGTGCTTTGAGAGGACGGGAGAGACACAACCGAGTAGAAAACACCAATGGGAGGAGCAGCAAAAGAGAGAAACTGATGGGGGGTTGGGGGAGGTATACACAGCCCTACCCGCATAGCGGAGGGTGAATGTTTCTGTGTTTTCACTCTCACATCGGCGAGCGAGGCTCAACACTTCCCCTGTGGAGTGGATGAGTGTAAGTGTGTCGTGGTTGGAGGCTGGAAGGCCGAGCTGTGAGAGCATGTGGCTGCAGGAGCCTCCCACAGTCAGAGGAAGATGGTTCAGGGTCTGGGAAGGCGGGGAGGAAGTGGGCATTTTAAAATCTTTATAAGTAACATAGAATAACCACATTCAATTGAGGACAAAGGTGAGTCATGTTAGTTTTAATGTCAGTTTGATGAGCACTTTTAACAACAAACCAACAAAGCAATTTAAAAGACGCCAAATTGTTTTAAAGGGGAACAACCTGGGTTATTAACCAAGACTGCTGGGAACTGCTGCTAATCTGCATAAAGCCTAGTAATGTCATACCTTTGTAGCAGTGTTTGCAATGGGTATTTAATTTGTTGTCGCCTTTCCTGCTCCAGTCAACAAGGTCTGTGCAGTAAGAAAACAAGTGCATAAATGTCATGTAGGTGTTTGCATGTTGGAGTGTTTGTGTACCTCTGCAGATATCAGCTGTTAAATGTGGTCTGCTTCGGTGACACCAGCGCTATGTGAATAAATCCTGTGACAGACTGGAACTTGATCGACAGTGGCAATCTAAACACTCCCCTCGCCCTTCTGTGGCTGCTTCTCTCTCTGCAAATTGTTGTTCTTTCCCTCTTGTAGCCCACATTAGGATGATAGATGAGAAGAGATGCAGAGGGGAAGCTTAATCTTTCAGGGAGAGAAAGAGCAGACAGAGGAGGGAGCGTGGCCTGTACATAAATAAACAGGATGTTGTGATTTAGCAGGAAAATGTGCAGAGGTGAGAAAGATCACCTCTCACTGACAGAGAACCGAGAAAGCTGAGAAAAGAGAAAGACGGCTTGAGTGAAGAAACAAACTGATTGAAAGAGAACAACATGGATATGGATGTAGAGAGAGAAGAGAGAAACTGGGATCTAACGAGAGGGAGACGGAGAGCAGCAGGATCCTGGTGGGCGAGGGGAGGGGATTCTGGAGGGCTATATTGAGCTCACTTTCTCCACAGGAGCTGCTTAATGAGCACAGAGTTTGTAAGTAATTATTGGTTATCAGCCTGATAATAGTCATTGCTCCATTTTGTGTAGCAGTTTCCACATACTTAGACAATTATGGCAATTATTAACGAAGCTGCGTCTTTTGCATTTCAAACGTATAGCGTGGTCAGGCCCAGGCCATTCATTTTGTGTTACATAACACAGGCTGCCAGGGAGGGGGGAGGAAAAACTTAGCACTGCCTTTTTTCTAAGCAAGGAGGAAATGCAGTTTTCAAAATAAAAGCCAGAATTTCATTTATAAGAGGAGGAACTCAGAGTGTTGCTGCAGCTAACATTTGTGGTAATGCCACAGATGTAGACAAGTGGACCCTTGCAAAATTTTAATTAAAACAGCACTATGCTGCAGGGAGAAGGAAAAGAGACAAAGAAGAAGAGTGATGAGGCAGCCAAGTGTGCACAGCAGCCTCCACTGTGCTGGTGAGTCGTCCATTTTAAGGGCTGCAGCAGAGAACCTGCTAGCTTTTCATTAGCAGGTGAGAGACACTGATAGGATCTGAGGATGTGGACGGACGGACAGCCAGACAGACAGATGGCTCTCTGCTCCATTGCCCAGGGAGAGAGCTGTGCTGGACACATCCTCCTCTCCAGACCACTCACGCTGGAGTGTAGGCAGACAAAAAGAAAAGAGCACTCGACTCTTAAGAGAATAAAAGAGGGAAAACATGTCGAGATGCATTGGGGTGATCTGCAAAAAGCTGAACAAGAGATGAGAACACACTTAACAGTGTGGCCTCAGGATTTATAGCCTGAACACTGCTCAGAGTTTGTGAATGAAATCTGTGTTTTTAAATAGTAAAGTTGCCTTTTCTCTCTTTTGGAAACATTGGATTAAAATCTGAAATGAGCGCTACAAGTGAAAACAGACATGACAGCTCTTTAGCTGATAAAGCAGCAGTTACTTTTCAATTACAGCAGCGGCAGTCATGATAAAGAAAAGTCAACAACTGAATAACTGCCGTCACTGGCATGTATTCGGCACACACACAGCAACACACCGAGTCAAAGAACTGCACACATCATTGATCGCTGTAAGTTCTTCTTCAAAGTCTACACATTTCATCACAGCCAGTGGAGGGTGGATGGCATTTCTGGAAAGACCAGAAGACCTGAGGATGGACGTGAGGAGGGTGACAGATCTGGATCAAAAGTACCTACTGCAGAATCAAAGTCATCGCCATCAGTATTTCATCAGTGGCGAACACGCCGGTCGCCACACACCCCTTGCAGATAAGATTTCTGAGGGCCTCCTAAAGAGCTACTATGTTTTCATAGATGTAGTGGTCACGTACAGCACTTTCTGATTACATCAAAAGGTTTTGGTTAACTCCACATAAACTGTAAAGAGAAAATTTGATATTTTATTAATTTTGTATAAGACTGTACCAAAACAGCTGGATGAAAACCATTGCTCACATGTTTGTGCACGTTTAAACCAAAAGAAACTATAGTAGCCTTCTGGATCCAAGCCAAAAGAAACTGGGTTATAGTGAAAGGAAAGTGTGTGGAATTGCAAAGTTATAAAATGATCCTGTTTTCATGTTAAAGTGTTTATATAAATACAGTAATAGCAAAGATTGTAAACTGGGCAGAACCACCTTAACTTGAACTACTTTAGAATAAATGTGCAGCACGAGCCTTTTAAATGATTCACAGTCTTTGGGTTCAGTCTAATTCAGACTAACAGATAGAGACAGCTTCAGCTGTTCAATATGGGAAACTGTCTCTGCACAAAATAAATGGTTTAATATGGTGTCTACAAACACAAAACAATAAAACCGATGAGAAACCTATGCAAACAGAAGGCCGACAAGTTAGAGAACTTTAGTCACATTCATGAACACAACCCCAATGTGTCAGACTTTGGATTCTTCTCCGATCCCAGAACAGGGAGGCAGCGACGTTCACACTGTGCAGAAAGTAGGCTACGTTGTGCTTAACATGGCAGCACGCCGACTCATACACGAAGAGGTTAAGTGAATGAATTCAGGAGGGAGAAAGCTGGGGAGAGCTTTCCCTCACACTACAGGATTACAATGGGGGGAGGGGGTGTAAAACTTTGCATTATTTTTAGAAGAAAATTATGTCTGTGCATCTCAGTAATTATAAAGCTATTCGGAACCGACTGATAGGCCTCCGGTGGACTTTCTCCCCCCTCCCTGCTCTCGCAGCCTTATCTTCTCCCACCACAACGGCACACACTCCTACATGCATTTTAATATGGTAATTAGAGCGAATTCTAAACAGTAACCAAAAGGAAAAGCTGGCAAAAGCATTTAAAATGGGATTCAGCCACCAGTTCCCTCTATCAGCTCCACTGATGCTTCTCCCGCTTCCTGATTAGGAGGATTTATTTGGAATATTTTTAGCCCCTCTTGCTTTTGTGTCCTCTGGCAGCTGCACTATTTACAGTCTTTTGTTACCGTCATTTGGCTGATTTGCAAAGGTGATAAACAGTCAATGAATGAGAGAGTTTATCATTAAAAAAAATGATATAGTTTAGCGGAGGGGCAGCGATCAGTCTGGGCTATTGTCCACAGTGTGTGTTCACTGTAAAAGAATACTCTTAGAAAGCTGAGTTTGCAGATTATTTGCTTTTTCCTCCCATGCACTGCACCTCAGCTGGGGAACAAAAAGTGTTTGACAGCCTTTGTACCAAAGTTGTTTTTTGCCAGCTAAAATAAATGGATAGAAAAGGAAAGAGAGCAAGAGGGGGAGGGGCGGGGACCTCCCTGTGGACTCCTCTTTCTCCAGGCAAGTTTTTCTTTTGTTTGATGGAGCGCAGCAGACAAGAGTTTTCTCACTGAGGAAAAGTTAAGGGGAAGCAGCAGCTGCGGTGCCACGGGTGAACACATCTCAGCTCAGTTTACCAAAAATCGGCTGCAGAGAAAGGCAAACCAAACTCGCTTCTTCGCTGCCTTGTTTTAAAGGTCACACAGGCCAATAGATCCATTTGTTTCAAGTTTCTGCTGGAGTGGGTTGGACCTTAATACCTTTTAAAAAGTCATCTCTCACTGGGAGCTCACGTCTGCTGCCAGTCTGCATCTCAGGCTCCCTTCAGCTAGAGTGGGATTACAACAGATGTACGAGGTAAGGTTGAAAGCATCAGCATAAAATATTCTTCTGTCTTGCCGGTTTGGGTGAGTAAAGGCTGGGGCATGTTCCACCTTCTGAATGCAAGTCAGTGTTTGATTCCAGGGTGATTTTCATTCATAAAACTGAAGTCACACATTGGAAAAATGTCACACTTGGTGTTGTCGGGTGGAAGAGTGAAGCCGAGCCCTAGCACCTTACTGATCGCCTCTGTGTTCAATCTGGGGTCAGTTTTCCTCTTGCAGCAACATCCAGGGAGGTGAAACAACCTTTGGTCACAAGAACATCAAGCTGTTTGGAGATATTCTATTCTTGCTCTTGTCCGTGTTCAGTTGGTTCACACACTGAATCCAAACAGCATTTCTCCATTTAAATGTGCTGATTGACATGTGATACTGTGGCCTGCTTAAAATATCACTGCACTCATGATTTATCCTTTATTCTTGTCCTTTTCTCCATGTCCCTCTCTCTCTTCCTCCCTCCTGGGTTAGCTTTTGCAGCCTAGCCTGCAGGCCCTGGGAAGTTGTATTAATTAACTCGCCTCACTGCACTCTCATCAAGCTGCTGGTAAATGGCCCTGCTTCAAATTTCCCTCCCGGAGTGCACCAAGATGGCAGCATCCGTAAACAACTTCAAATTTACGGTACTGCAGTCACAGCAGTGAGGCCCTGCTACGCCTTCCACCGAGGGACACTGAGGGAAGGCAGGCTGGAGTATACAATTCAAACAGAGCCTTGCTCCGCACGCTGCTGTGGTTCAATATGTAAATGCTTTTCCGTTAGACTAACCGCCATCAGTCATCTGTTTTTCCTCTACGTCTGATTTGTAATTGCTGCCTGGAACAAAGTGCAATCTTTTTAATGTGCACTGCAGTACACAGAATATGTTGACTGCTCAGTAGTGGAGCAGTCACAAACTACTTTGTGTACCTTTTACATGGCATATTTAACATGGCATGGCAGGCAGCCATGCAAATGACTGCTCCTCATAGGTAAATACTACAATGTGTTTCTATTGCTGGGATGGTAGCAGCATTCGAGCAGAGCTGCTGAAGAAACTGAAGGACAAATAAAGACTAAAGAGCAAAAAGGAACAAAAAACTACTAAATGAATACGAGTGCAAAACCACAGAATATGTTGTGTAAATATTACAACGAAAATACGCAAACTGAGCACAAAGGGCCTCAAAACAACTGTGACAAACTACTACAAAAAGATTGAAACCACAAATGGAAAACAGATGCAGAACTGCTAAAAAGAAACACAGCCTCTTGCTTAGTGTGCTACTGGAACATCTCCTCCCTTCGATGTTCCTTTCAAACATCTCCAGTGCAGGAATCTGCATGCTGAATCCAACCCGAGTGTTGGTGAGCAGCATCTAAGGGAAACGCAATAAGCTAAGAAACAGAGAGAGTCAGGCTACCAGCAGTTCTTCATTTTGAACGACCTAGCATCATCCATAAACAATGATCTGAAGGCTTCTGTGTGGACATAGCCTGTCTGTTTTCTCTCTTCGTGGCAGCAGTGGGCAAAAATAGCCCTCGCAGAGACACACCTAGAACAGATTCAAATCAAACATCATTATTCTCTGGGTAAATATTGTGAAAAGATCTCATCTCCACTGGCTGCAGAGGAAATGAGGGATGAGGCACTGTTCCTGGTGTGCTCTGGTCAATGTCAGTGACAGCACTCACACTGCATAGATGTATGGATGCATCATAAATATTCAAAGTACATTCAGATGTGAAAACAGAAAATGACCTAAGGATAAAAAGCAAAAAAAAAACTTTCATCAAGACCTCGTGCATTTATCACCACACACGATGGGGTGCTGTTGTCAGTCAAGCCTCAGTGTCCTCATGCTTTTGTTTCCTGCCCAGAACTACATTTTACAGGAGCACGGGATGTAGCTGCAGTATGTGGTGTCTAGTCACTATGACCTGTGACTTCTGCCAGTTTTTGGCCCCACCCTCAGCTCAGACACTGCAATTCCAGTTGTTGGTAAATTGCTCTATAGATGCTAGAAAATACTGCAAAAGCCAAAAGGAAAATGAATTTACAGTAGTGGACCTATCACGCAACACAAGGTGCACTGTCAACCAGTGTCGTCCATGTCACTGCCTGCAGTTGCTGTGCAACTGTTGAAAATGGCCGCAGCTGCTTCACAGTGTTGCTACGATGAGAGAACCCGACACTCGTGCTGAATCCTGCTACAGCAGTTACACAACAGTGGCATCGGTCTCCTCACCTGAAACGACGTCTTTGCTTGGCAGCTACATTTCATGCAGGTGACAAGTTGTGTCAACATCATAATGGGATAAGAGGAAACTACAGCATTGTGATTGGAGCTGTATTTTTTATGATAGCTAGCGACAAACATTTGGTTTTGTTATTAGAAACTGATTAGCAATGTTAAAATTTGGAACCTTAAAAAGAAATGATGGATATGCAGTGCCTAATAATTCTTTTTAAATTTGCTTTAACTATTCTGCAGACAGTTTCCTAGCACAAAGGAGCTCCTCAAAGTACTGTTTTGGGTCCTATCCTGTTCACTATAGGTACATTAATTTCTGTCAAGAAACCATCTAATTTTCCTTGTCTCAATTTAATATTGCATGCACACTTGTACAGAAGGCTCCTCCAGTTCAGTACAGTATATATTAGAGCTGATCTGACCTTATAATACTGTAACTGCACTGATTCTTATTTTATTAACAAACATTTAGGAACTTTTGAGCAGTGAATAATGATTACCAATTCATCACAGACAGGCTGGTATTTCTACATTCACATCATCATTCTTCAGCTGTGCCAGTGAAAAATAGTGTCTGGATTTGTGATGCCTGTAGTTTCATACTGTAGCTGGAGCAGCTATTGCACATAGCGCAACAAGAAAGACACTATCTTAAACTATAATAAACAAGCCTGTTGTGAAATCGTTTGACCAGCAGAGGTTCCTAATGAACACAGAGGCTAGAGAAATGAACGCATTTTCAAATATATTGGTTGGAAAGCCTTGCTGCTTCAAGAAAGCCTCCTTTGCCCATCGCTGAAGAACAAGACTTGTCGATAACAATCACTGGCAGAGCGGCCTCGATCCCTGAGATGGGGGTTGGAGTCTTCAGTAGTTTACTCCAAGCTGAAACTTTGAGTTCCAAAGTCAACAGTCAGAGGCATGGATTTCCTCTCTGTTCTCTTCAGACTACTGGCAGCAGCAGAAAAAAGGAGACAAATATGAGAGAGAGGGAGGGAGGGAGGGAGGAAGAAGCTCTGTTTTGCTGATTGCCATCCTTGTGCCGGCGGCTTGCCACAGCCTCTATTCTTGGGGCTTGTTTTGCGTGGGGGTTGAGAGAGGAGAGATTTAGCACAGCAAAATGAGTAATGACACGGTTTCCCCCAAACGTGGCACCTCATCGGCCTGTTACAGATTAGTTAAGGCTGTTATTCTAATCTGCACCCCTTTTCTTCACTGCCTCATTATGGATCGGACGTGCCAAGGCCTCATAGGGAGAAAAACATGGATTCCTGTTAAGTCGTTATGGAAGATGGATGATGCCTTGTTGGTGGAAGTCAGCAGTGATTTGACAGGGCTGGAGGAAGCCAAGCTCCAACCATTTGCAATGTAAGAAGTTAAATCCAATCATTGAACATGTTCGACCGTGGACTACACCGCGCCAGAGCCTTTGATATTTGGCTAATAGAAATATGATGCAAAGGAAAAAGTGTTCATCATTGTATACTACACTGTGTTAAGCCACATGGCATCTCTGACTGTGGCAGCAAGGAGCAATGCATTGGGGGGAAAAAGTCACATGTTCTTTTACCTTCAACATTTAATTCATTTCAAGTTGGTCAAAAATGCTACTTTAACTCCACATCACACTTTTCAACTTTGCACTTGACTCATTGGGATTTGTGCTCAACACGTCTAACCTTTCATAAACGCTTACTAAAGAATAGTTCAGGTTGTGCCTAATGGAAGAACCTCACACAGAGAAAAAGTAATTGCGAATTTACCTGTGAATCATCAGTGATGCTGGGGCATTAAAAGGGATCATATACAAGTCACACAAAGGACTACTATTCATGCACTTCACCCCTGTCAGCTTAAAGACCTCTTCATTTAACATGTTCAAGAGCATTTCATCATGAAAGGAAAGAATATTCTGCAGAGCCCAGCATTCAAACAACTGTGCACAGAGTACAGTGGAAACCAGAGGAAAGTGAGAAGTGCAAGCATTTTACCTTGGAGGGGGTCAACGATCACGCAACAAGCTAATTGGTAGCAGGAGGCTAATCCAGAGGTTGGCAGCTGGTGGGTAGCAAACAGGGAGAGAGTCCTAACAAACAGGCCCTTACAGTAACAGTGAAAAGGGGACCCACATTCCTACATGCGAGGAAAGAAATCTTCAAATCCCAAAAATACTGCTACTTAGACCTGCTTGGTAGCAAGACAAAAACCAAATGCACCTGATGACATTTGTGACGGAGCAGGTTTACCAGGAAGAAGACCTATTTTGTCTCAACATGTTAGTTCTGCATGCCAACATCCTCACTTTATATGCACCTAACTCGTATCAAAATCCTGGGTAACGTGGTAAAGTACTGATGCAAAGATACTACATACTGCAAAAAAGAAAAATGCTAAGAAACTGCAAAGGCCAAAAATCTAAATTTTACTAACCTATGTCATACAGCTTGTTAATTCAATATTCAAAGTCATGTTGACTTCTACTGCAGGTTTGACAAACACTCCCCCCTCACCCTCCCCACCTCAGATCCAGCAGCTGCTCCCCCGACAATCACCACCTTTCCCTCCAGCCTCTAACGATCTGTGAAAAGGATGTGCGTGGCATCTTTAAAAAACAAAGGATCAGAAAGGCACCAGGCCCAGATGGTGTGACCCCCTCCTGCCTGAAAGTGTGTGCTGATCAGCTGGCCCCCATCTTCACACTTATCTTCAACAGGTCACTGGAGCTGTGTGAAGTCCCCTCCTGCTTCAAACGCTCCATCATCATTCCAGTCCCCAAGAAACCCTCCATCAGTGGACTGAATGACTACAGACCTGTCACCCTGACATCTGTAGTTATGAAGTCCTTTGAAAGACTGGTGTTGGCCCACGTGAAGGACATTGTAGACCCCCTGCTAGACCCCCTGCAGTTTGCCTACCGGGCAAACAGGTCAGTGGATGATGCAGTCAACATGGCACTGCATTACATCCTGCAACACCTCAACTCCCCAGGGAC
>NW_018127993.1:341767-359060 GCF_001952655.1 Monopterus albus
CTGGAGCTGAACATGCTCAAAACAGTGGAGATGACAGTGGACTTCAGGAAGAGCCCTCCCACCTTACCCCCACTTACCATACTTGGCAGCACTGTATCAGCAGTAAAGTCCTACAAGTTCCTGGGCTCCACTATCTCCCAGGACCTGAAGTGGACATCCAACATCAGGACCATCACCAAGAAGGCACAGCAGAGGATGTACTTCCTGCTCCAGCTCAGGAAGTTCGACCTGCCCCAGGAGCTGTTGATACAGTTCTACAGAGGAATCATAGAGTCTGTTCTCTGCACCTCCATCACTGTCTGGTTTGGCTCAGCAACCAAACAGGACAAGTACAGACTTCAGCGGACAGTCAGGACTGGAGAAAAGGTCATTGGTGTGAGCCTGCCCTCCATGGAGGACCTGTACACCTCACGGGTCAAAAGGAGGGCAGAGAGGATCATTGCTGACCTTTCACACCCTGGACACAATCTGTTTGAACTCCTCCCCTCTGGACGGCGTTACAGGTCACTGTGCACCAAGACAGACATAGGGACAGTTTCTTCCGCCGGGCCATCACTCTGATGAACACTCAACCAATGACAGTATGACTGGACAATAACCCTCAGTGCAATACCTGTGTATATATCTCATACAGATCATACAGATTTGTACAGGCCTTTGTTTTTAAGTACTGTTTTTATCCCTATTTATCTCATTTCAATGACCATTCCTTTGTCTGTCTGCATTGTTTACAGTCTGCTTATTTTACATTATTTGCACCGTTTGTTGATGTTAATACTGTTTATTTTGTTATACTACACAGCCTTATGCTGGTCTACTGTTTACTTGCCCCTTGCATGGGGATATGTACATACACATTGAGAGCCGATGTACCAAAGTCAAATTCCTCACGTGTCTGACACACCTGGCTAATAAAGCCGATTCTGATGACGATGCCTCAGGTTTGATTTACAGAACAATACCGCACAACTAGCTCAGTTCAGAATTACATACCAGTGACAGTAGGTGCGCAGACTTATTAAAATAGAAGCTTTGTCAATAAACTCCTTTCTGTGATTAAATACAAGCTCTCAACATACACAAGAGAAAAACCATGAGATAAAAAAGGTCCGTGTCCCAGTGACACATGAAGAGGCTCAACAGGAAGGTATACAAGGTGCAAATTATACACAAGTGTAACAGAAAACCTGATGGGCTATAAATCACATCAGCAGACAAACCATATGCAAATGTGATTACAATCTCCTGCTGACATCAGCTTCTTTAGAAAAATGAACAAGACTTATTTCTCTCCTGTCCCAGCAAATGGGTGGCATGATAGAGGGACCAGGTGTGTGACCCTGTTCTCTATTAATACAGAAAAGAGAGGTAGAAAACATGTAGAGGACACAGCGCTGTAATATACAGACTGGCCACATGAATTACGGCTGAAAACTACATCACTTCACAGCTACTGAGGTCAAGAGTTTTTAATACCCTTGAAAATGCAAGCAATATTTAAAAAGTACAAAAAAAAAAACTAGATCAACATAGCATGAAAATGTTGGAGTTATTCTCAAAGGTACTTGTACTGCAGTGACTGCTTGTGCAGCTGCCAGAAAATAAAGTAGCTAAGCTCAAAATTGGAATTTAAGACTTAATAGCTCAGTAGCATAAATGGTTGCATAGATGTTTGAAAGCTTAAAGTAATGGATGAATGGCTGAAATAACTAAAAGAATAAAAAGTGGCAACAGAAAAACATAATGGAAATAGTTGACTATAATTAACTGGAACAGATCAACTGCTGTGTCCAGTACTGTAGTCACTAAAGCTCGAATCCGAGTCTCCAGTGTTCAAGTCGCCAATGAAGAGAGTCAAGTTCAAGGCAAGTCACATGTAGGTCTCACCATTTTAAGTTTACTTACAAACGCACTTTTAAGTGCACACACACTACCTAGAAGTGAACAGTGTGAATTTTTTGATATTCTGAACTACTATGGCACATTTGTTTAAAAATGTCCAAGTCTGAACGCAGTCAGCGCTCGAGTCCGAGTGGAGTTATGAGTTCTGAAAATCAGAACTACAACACTGGTCAGATAAGTGAAAAGATACTGTAGCTAAAGAAGATGAATGTTGCTACATAAGCTTCAATCTGCATCAAACTTTTGTCATTGTAACATGTACAACAAAATTTTTAGAGTGGCCTCCAGTCGATACAGCAGTAGAAAAAAAAACAACATATGAAATAAGACCATGTAAAAAAACTTAACCGCTAGAAAAACGAAATAAACAACAGACCTGTGAACCTTCATCCTTCAAGTTGGGAGACAACTGCTCTACCCATCGCACCACTGTTGTCCCCCATCAGGGTGGAAGTTCAAGTACATTGCTCTGATATTTACTTTCATTTTAGTTTTGCACTGAAGTAAAATATCTTAATACTTCCTCAGTTCAGTGGAGGTCACCTGACAGGGCTACATCTAACAGAAAAGCCTGGGAACCCCTAGATGCCAGCCCAGATGGTGCCTCAGCAAGGTAATAACTTTCCCTTATTATAGTCTGGGTGACTTGGTTCTGGGCACTTTTAATTAAACACAGTTAATATTTAGAACAAGCTCATAAACGTCACTCGGGAAAACACGGTGTCAACTTCAAAGTTGTACTTAATGTGATGTGAACTGCTTGTCCCAGACACAAGTCGAAGCCTTCCACACAACGTTTGCACCAATCAAAACCCAACGATCCAGTGCACTGCTGGAGGAAACCCACTGAATGAAAATCACCTTACATCAAGCATGTGACAACTCATCTGTGATGGCCATTAACTGCTGAAGCCTAATCTCATTTTTACAAGCAGCACATCGTGTAGCCGAAGTGCGTCCAATCACAATTTGTCTGCCACGATAAGACCAGCTTCACTTGGGAGAAAAGCCTCAAACATGGCAGATAAACAAAATGCACCGTCACTCAGCCAAAGCTCCGCATATCAATCTCTTTCTGGTAAAGCACAACAAACCGGGGAAGTTCCATGTAATCTCAATATTGACAGACGAGATGCTTGCAACTCATTTTCACAGTAAAAACTGCTGTCAGGAAAGATTACTGCTGTTCTAACACAGGCTAATGGAAGAGTAAATACTGGAGAGACTGAGGGCTTTTTAAGCAGTTGATTAGCCTCCTTATCTCCGGCTAGCCAAACAGTGCTGAAATATTGTTTTCATTAAAGTGGGTGACGTGCTGGAACTCCCACTGAAACAATGAATACTTTAGAGGAGCTTTCTTGACAAATAGCCAGCGTGGATTCTTCAGCGACTTCCATCTGTGTCCTTGCAATGCCCCTAAAATGACAGTCAGGCGGTGTGAGGTGGCTGCACAGCAGGGAAGTGCACTTCAAAGCAGGCCATTTCATCTTCAGTGAGGCTGTTGGCATCAAGTGGAGCATGAGACTAAAAAAAAAAAAGTTAAGAAAGAAAGGAGATAAAAGAAAAGAAAAAATCAATACTCTATATCAGGCATCTTCCTTTAAGCCTGGTGCTGCTCTTTGTGTTGGCACATCGAAGCCACCTGTTGAGGTGACTTGAAAAAAGATCATTTCTCACACATCTGAAGGTGAAAGCTGTAAAACAATTAAAAATACCTTTAACCTCCAGCCTCATCTACAGTCTAATGTAGCTTCTTTGAAAGTAGAGGAAAAAAAAGTCGGAGTTTGTAGCAAGATACATCACATAGGTTCAGACCACTTAAATCAGTTTAAAGAAATGAAAAGATTGACAACTCACAATATAGATGCTCATAGCCCACGTCTGCCTTGATTCCAGTCTGATAAGCCAACACATCCTAGCTGTAGTTTCACTTTTACTGTACAGTTGTACAGAAAGTGGCACCAAGCTTCACATTTTAAAAAACCATAAGGCCAGTCATTTTCAGTATTAATAGTATTCAACACTCCCCATGCAAGGAAGATGACAGTTTGCCTCTACTCACAGTTAATGTGCCATCAGTCCTGAATTAGCTTATTTGTCTGTGCCATGGACCTCCATTGCTTATCTAAAGCAAAAACAGTTTAACACACTCATGCACTGGTGACACGTTTCCTCATTAGCAAAGCCCAAACCCAACATGAAGAGCTAGCGGAATGTAAACAAAGCTGAAAGCTCATGTATGTGACCGACTCATGCAAACGTCAGGAAATTATGGCAGCATAGTTGGGTCTGGAGAAAAAAATAAAAATAAAATCATGTTTTAAACAAGACAAGATAATCCAGGACTGAACTACATTAACTGTGAGTAGAGGCAAATAAGTGCTTAGAGAAGAGAGAGAAAACAAAAACAAAAAAAAACTGACCATATCCTTTAAAGTTCCAGATAGTCACTTTAAGATACGGCAAGAAAATGAGCACATTGTGGCCAATAAGTGAGATTTAAAAATACAGTATTTTCTGGACTATAAGTCGCACTTTTTTTCATGGTTTGGCTGGTCCTGCGACGTATACTCAGGAGCGACTTATAGTCCGGAAAATACGGTACTTAAACTAAAATAAAAGCACAAGTTAAAGTTGTGAAAAGGGAGACATTTTTACATTACGTCGGCACAGACACTTTGTAGTTAACAGGAAAAAAGGAATGATGGGATCCATCCACAAACTGCATTGCCCTTCAACTTATTTATTCATGTACAGAACATGGAAAAAATCCAAAGTATTCAAACACAAAAGAACATGTACATCCTTTTAGATACTCCAGTTATTCTATTCCAAAATGCTGTGAACCTAGTCAGACTATACAGCTTCAAATAAATAATCATTCTTAGATAAAGAATTGCGATGAGAGGTGGGAGGGTACAGTTTTTCATGCCGGACCAGCAGCACAATTTGTCAAAGAACATATTATAAAGGAAGTTGCAAAAAAGAAAATTTCAACAATGACAGGTCAGGCATGGAAAAAAATGTACTCTCTCCCCCACAGCAGCAAGTATCACAACTCATCTAGACTTAAACGTTTACAAGTAACACAAAGGAAGGAATAGATAAACAAGAAAAAGCTGTTGCAAAGATAATTATATAATGCATAGCACACTGCTCATTTAAAGGGGAAGCATGACTAGTAATTGGTTCCAATACCAAGCAGGATGCAGGTGAAGTATTAAGTGCACCTAAGGCTCAGCCAGCCTCCATTTGTTCAAGACGAGTTCGATGTTCTTCTACAAACTCTTGCAACCAATTTTGCGATCAATGGAACTGCTTCACCGACTTCCCCAAAGTGAATAAAGCGATATACACCTTGATGCGATTTTAGACAGGTTATATGCATTACGTATATGAGTATGAAAAAAAGTAATCAAATAGTTCAAAACTGTGGTTTATATCCATTCTTTACCACAAATATATATCTATAATGTTTATATATAAAAACAAAACAAATGTCTATAGCTTAATACCTTATTTTTCCTTTTTTTCTTTTTTTACAAAGCAAGACTATCTACAGACCAAACAACCAACGAATTTGATGCACTTTAATGCTAGTCCATGGGACAACAAATCAGTTTTTCAAGTGATGGGGAAACTAAAAATTCAAAAGGTTAATATCCAAAATGAAATACCTTACATACTCCATAAAAGAAAAATATAAATACAATTCCCAATGAAAATCAAACTAGAACCTAAAATAAGTCTGCCGAATACTCAAAAACAAAACAAAACAAACTTATTTACATAGCTCGAAGCTCTGAGTAATCCATTCTGTTCTCCAGATTTGTTTTTCTTACGCTGCTGCCTTCACTGGCTTGTCCTCAAATCTTTCGTACAAAGCAGGTAAAAACCCTTATTGGTTGCTATTAAGACTGTCTAGTGATGGGTACACCACAACACGCCGCAAGCGCCGTCTGAAGGGAATCCTTTAGGAAGAACTGATTTTTAGCCCCCATGTACCTTTTAAGATTTCTACACTGTAAATTTCTGCATGCCCATTTTGTGAATCAACCTTTGTATTTTTGTCCTTTTCCCAAATCAAATAGCGAGTTGCTAGTGGCGACAACCGGGATGACGGGGACCCACAGATTTTTACAAATGAAACCAGCACTGCCATTGATTCTGTAATCGAAAGATACTGTAATACAAAGATCTCAAAAGGTCTTTTACATCATAAATCTCTCCAGAAATTTCAACCACTGCAAACTTTCTTGTAAAGTTCAAAAGCTCACAAGGTGTCATATGAAGATATTTCTCAAAGTATCCAAGTCAAAATATTTTGTTCCAGGTCCAGTAAAAAGTTTCTCCAAATTTTTCTTTTTATAAAAATAGATGCTTTTCAAACCCACATCAAAGAGGTTCTTAGCTCTTTGGCAAGGTACTGCTTTAAGAATTTTTTTTGTCTTTTATTAAGTTTACAATAAGCAACATTATGCAGCCAACCAATAACCAACTTATATTACAATAAACAGAATACTTACAAAAACAAATCTGCAAAAAGCTCAAACTAAGTACTTGCTAACCACTGAGGGCATAACGCACCTTAGGCAAATGAGGACAGAGAAATACAAAAGGAAATCACCACACATAACCTTACAACACTTACGATTGCAAACCAGATGCGCAACAAAACGACAAAACCTATAGTAACATTTTAGATGGTCCATCTGTAAAGACAGCAAGAGAATTCAACATCACAGGCATTAAAACCTGCAGTATTTTTTCCTGTTTTACTGAGAAGATTCATAGCATAGAAATAAAAAAGAAAAAAAAAAAATCACATTGTTGGATGCTAAATATTGTTTTTCCTTGTAACACTGATTTACAAAGCTGTTACTAATGTAGAAAGTTACGGTCAACACGCTTCCATTTTCTGTTTCTGCTGAATTTCAGTGGGTATTAGGCTTTGTGTGTTTTGTTGGTTTTGAACGAGACTTGCAGCACTCTGTCCCCGAGGCGATATCCATTCAAGCTGGCAATAGCCACAGCTGCCTCGTCGTAGTTGGTCATGGTGACAAACCCAAATCCTTTGCACTTGTTTGTATTGAAGTCACGAATAACCTTGACATTTGTGACGGCACCAAACGGCCCAAACATCTGCCAAAGGATGCTTTCATCGGCATCTGGAGCCAGGTTGTAGACAAAGATACACCAGCCAGTGCCTGCGTGCCCGGGGATGTTGATGCCAGCCAAGCTGGTCACCCCATCAATGGCCATAGGAGAGAACCTGTGGTAAAATACAAAGGTAAACTGGTTTAAGGAAAGAGCCAAAAGGGGCCTTTTAAAAGCCTAACAAAATCTGAGAGGTGTCTGCAGGGATCAGAACCAGGAAGGTTTCATTCTGCTCTTGCTCCTTCATTAATCATTAGATTTTTAGACTTGTTCTCTGATACGTAAATACTGTCAGTTGGGCACCATATCAAAGTGCCAAGGCTGGAATAAAAAGGCATGCAAAAGCCCTGGCGTTTGGTGAATTACAAACAAAACTCAAGGTGCATGGAAAGCCTATGAATTATTGCAGCAGGTGTCACATAAGATTAGCTGCTCCACTTGGTCTCTCAGGATCATCAGCCACGACGACAGGTGTGCTCCCAGCATTAAGGACTTAAGAGAGATCTGACAACGAAGACGCCAGCCAACGAGCAGGACAGAAGAGAAATCACAAGGCTATTGTTAGCTGTGATGGGCCTTTGAGCTTACAGGGGACTGGACTTCAATCACACTTGGGGAAAATAAAGATTCTGACAAAACTCTGCTTCAACAAACTGGTATCCCAGCAAATCCTGAAAGACATCTGATGCAACCAAGTTTTAAAACAGGATGGGGTTGTTCATAATAGATCAAGGTGAAGATGAAGCTCAAAATACAAGTATGCAATTTTGTGCAATAGCAAGTAAAGAATTGTAAAATTCTGCCCTTTGTTAAGCAGCCAATGCTTTAATCTTGACATGTTGTGACATTATGTCAAGATTAAAGCGCTTCACTGTCACTAGCTGTATTTTAAAGAGTGACACTGAGTGGAAATTGTGTTTGTTGGGCACATGACTGACCCTGCACACCTGACTTAGGGAACTCTATGCAAGGCCAATACAACAGAGTAAGGTAGTGTTTAGAAAGTGTCGCCCTGCTCTGCACACCAGACTGTTTAACACTGCAGCCGAGCAGACAATGCGCTGTGTTTGACAATGAATTCAATGTCTCAGGGTGCCGTTTGACAATGAATTCAATGTCTCAGGGCATCAGTGGTAAACAATCCCACCTCACAATGAGGGTGCCAAGTTTGATCCCGACTGTCGTGGAAAGCTCATGTTTAGTGACACCTAACACTGGTCTCTTCCTAGAAGCATGCCTGGCTCACACCAGTCTACCTTTCTCCATCTTGCACACATGCTAAATATTTACATCACTTGCTGCTAAAACAACCTGGAAATCTCTCACCAACTGAATTATGTATACATTTGTTTGTAGACAGCACTAATGCATGCACACAAAAGCATTTTTCTTTGATCAACAACCTCATATTGAATCAGTGCTACCTTATGCAGTGTTAACTGCCTACGCAACATTGCCGAGAGCTAATGCAGAGACAAACAAAAAAAAACAAAACAAAAAAAATCCCATCAGCTCCCTCATGTCTGAATTTCCCTTAGGTTCAATTAAAGCAGATTGGAAAATCTAAAAAAGAAAATCAATTTACCTTTTGACTCCATAGGCCATGTTCAGCAGATTGTCCAATCTAAAAAAAAAAAACAACCCCCAAATGTTTCACCTTGGAGAAAAGCTTATTCTGGAGGTTGATGATGCATTTTGGCAGGATGACAGAGATGAGTAATAGTTCTGATACCATAACCAAAGCCAGCTATTCCACTCAAGTGAATCCAAGACTATTGCCCTCATCAACCCACTGACTGAACTTTAGGGTTGCAGCGGTATCCCGACTTCACAGTATTGCCAAACACGCAACGCCTGCTCAGCTTTCTTCCCTGTCAGACTCAGCAATGGGCGCCACGTGCGGTGGACAAACTGCAACAAGAAGGAAGCCGATAACTCACCAAACTGTATCCACCCAAAAAGAAACTTAAAACAGCAGTGCGAGATTTCTTTGGATATCTCAAAAACACCATCCACCTCAGCCAGCTATTACAATAAAATCCTGCTTTTACATCAGCACATGAACGATACGACATGCAATGATATATTACAGGATATACATGTGTAGTAGGCTACAACACTTTTCTGCATCGAGTAGCCTACTTCTACTTTTAAGTAGATTTTCAAGATACGTTTATTTTCAAACTTGTAACAAACTAGGCTACTTTTACAGTCACAGTAGTACTTTTAATTAAGGATCGAATACTTACTGCTACTGAAACATGATGCTTTAAATACAACATGTTATACTTACATGCTTTCTTAAAAAGTTTATAATTCTGTTTCGTCTTTAGGGTCAGGCTGTGATCCAGCTCAATCAGCTGGCAGTTACTTGAAAAAAAAACCCTTTTGTTTTCATTCTTGAGGATCGTTGTAGCTGACAACAGGAATTGAGCAATATTGTATACTATCATTTAGAGACATACCATGAAAATCTCATACCGGTGCAACCCTACTGACTTAATATTCAACCGACACTACAGTGTCAACAGGAGACGTTCAGGCTGCAAATATTGCAGCCTTGTGATGTCTTGCATACCACTGAGATCAATCAGTGGACTGAAGAGCAATATATGGATTTATTTTCACATTTACGGCCACCAACTAGGCCAACTTTTTAAAAGTGTTTAGACCATCTACTGAATTATCCACCAGAGTATTGCTCATCTCATTTCAAACTCATTTGTGGTGTATGCCTACATCTGCAACAGGAGGAACACAGCAAAGTTGAAAATGAATATGGGGATGAATTATTCTGTCCAGAGTATTGATGAGCTCCAACACAGAATATTTTCATAATACTGCTGAGAGACTATTTAAATGCTAATTTTAAAAAGCCTCAGAAGGCCAACAGATCACTAGCACTATTAACTAGGCTTGGCTCTAATCAGATTTTGTTTTTTGGTGTGCCCCTTTTACCTGAAGCGTTGTGCCTGCTGTGCGAGAGGTCCTGGGTACCTTCGATTGGGTGACTGATACAGCTGGGACAGCAGCGCCTGGCTGGTCTTCTGGCTTGGATTGTTTGCAAACTTCACTGTAATGGGCTCGGTGGCACCGGGCGGCTTCTGACAGTTCAGACCTTTTATGGCCTCCTCAGCCTCAACTCGCCGATCAAAACGGATGAAGCCCACTCCTCTGGAAACACCTGAGGGGTATATATGACCGCAAGATCAGCTGCCCGTCGACTTGATAGCCGTGAAGACATTCACACAAACAGCTTTAACAGCAACTTGACCAAATATTCCAATTATAAATTTACCTGTTGAATTAACTAATGATTAGTGTATCCAAACCTGGTGCATCTCAGGGTGCAGTACACTGCTGTGAAGATGCAGTGGCCTCAAATGCTACAAAGTTCTGAATTAGACATGAGAAACAGCTGAAAACACTACAATTCCTAATTAGCAATTCTTATAACTAAACTGATACTCATGAAATATACATTCTTATACAAGGAAGAGTGAATTAAAAACATGAGCCTATATACACTGCCAGAACATAAAGGAAATGTGTTCCACATTAAGAAATAATGCAGAGACTGAAATACATACAAGAGGAGGCAGCAAACATTATTGACCCAACCCAAATGAAGTAAAACTGAAAATATCAAAATCCAAATTTGTGTTGCAGAGAAACAAAAAAAAAAAAGGTAATAAGACAGCTTAAAACAGAGAAAAAGGGGGGGGGGGGGAATCAGACCTGGACTGAAGAGGAGCACAGATGTCGACAAAATTTATTCAATGAAAAACATTTTTACTGACAGCTTATTTGTGTTACAACAGGAGTTACCAAGTTGTTGTTATCTAGCTAGCTTTCAGGTAGCTGTTTCATAAATCTACTTGCTTTCTTGAAGTTAGTTTGCAGCAACAAAGAGGTTCATTTGAATTAGCTCCTGCCCTCTTGAGACATCCATACATGTGTTTTGGCTCCTATTCTCGCCCGATAATCAGCCAGGAGCTTCAGCATCTTTGCAAAGTCAGAGGTCCGTCCCTCCAGTCTCCCGTGCACTACAAGCAGCACCATCCAGCAGTTTGATATTTGTTTTATAATGCATTTCTCAAGGTTTGTGCATGCATGCCAGTAAAGGAGCTTTGATTCATGTATGCATTTTGCCCTTGAAAGCCACATTAACATGCATAAGTTACACAATGAATTAACTGTTGGCCTGTTAATTTGTGAGCAAAAGCAGGTTGTAATCCTGCTTTGGTTTCAGGCAACCAATTTCCCAATTTCTTACCTGCTCAATCATGGATTGCTCCATTGAAACAATGAATTATCTCAAAACAAGATGTTTTTGTTAGACAAAGACGACCAGCGGCTGCATGCCTGAAGAACCATTACATTCCGGCAGCACACAGGGACAGAGCCGCTGGGAAATGTCACAATGAAAGATTCTGTTCATTAGTGTTTCATAAGGGCGTTCTGCTTCCAAGTGATAGTTTAGAAAATTGAAAATGTAACTGCGCTAAATGCATTTCATTTTTTGGCATGAAACAGACATATACAGTACATCTTGGGGATAGGTAGAGAAAGAGGGAAGCAGCAAGACAAGTGCAGGCAGAAGGAAGACTGGAGGGAAAAAAGAAATTAAGCATCGAGTCCTGCTACTTTACACCTACTTCATATTCTATCAATCCCATGCATATTTATGAACATTTCCAACAGAAAATTTCATCTGTGGACATCATACCACCACCTCTGATATTTCCCAGACCCGGCTGTGTCATGGGTGGGAGGAGGTGGAAGAAAGAAGCTCAGTTAGAAAGCTAAGCTGTGGGACAGCTGTCATGTCCTACTCACCAGTCACCTGGTCCACCAGAATGCGTGAGGTAATGATGCGTCCATACTGAGAGAAGAGCTGTTCCAGTTCTTTCTGAGTCATGGTTTTTGGCAAGCCGCTGACGTACAAATTTGCATCTCTGATGGAGGCGGAGCTCGGACGCGCATAGGAAACCTACAGGAAGAGACCGTTCACATGACCAGTACATCACAACCACGTTTAAGCACACGCATCTCTGCAAACAGTTCATCAGATCACCTTTTTGGCACATTAGTGAACTCACAGAAGAGCAGATACAATGATCTCAAACACCAACTCACTTTGGAGAGGATCTGGACACAATATTTTGTATGTAACAAATATTAGCCTAAGTGGCATCCTAATGCGAAAAATGCCACTTAGATGTTTGAGTGTGTGTGAGAGAGTGGGGCTGAGTGAAACGATGCAATGTGCAGCGCTACAATACAGTAAAGACTTTACCTATTAAAAATATAATAGAAGATCAAGATAAATCGATGGCGGATGGTATTGTTTTCTCTGGGCAGTCATTAATACACCTGGGCCTATGTGTGGGGAAACACTACACTGTGTTTTATCTAAGATACTATACAAAGCACTTCCAGTACAAGGACTCAAGACAATTTGCTAAAGTAATCTTCAGACTAAATGAAGAAAAAGTGACTAACAAATTATTCAAGTAAAGAGCAAATGACTGAGGCAACTACTCAATTTTCAAGTCTTTCCAAAGTTTATCTATTGAGCTCCTGGACTCCATCAATGTTTAGTGACTGGGTCTAGATTAGGGATGGGAATCAAGCTCGGTACTTTTAAGGGTACCGACCGAATTACTTGAAATCACTTATTAAACCTTCAAAAAGGATTCTTTTGCTCTCAGCTATTCCACTTGGTGACCCTGTTCCTGCCCTGAAGGGAAGCCTGACAAAGTGAACGTGAAAGCCAAAATTCCCTGCCCACGGCCAGGCCGCTCCCTTGTTTCTCTTGATCCCTGCCTCCCTTCCAGTCTCACCTTCACACTTCATTTGATGCTAATATTTGCAAAGTATATTCCTCTCCCTCACTGGGGTTTATCTGCACTTCTGACAGAGCAGCTAGAGAATTTTGGATGTGTGCAGGGGGAGGAAAAAAAAAGTTCCCATGTTCTACTTTCAGAGGTATGAACTGAGAAGAGGCAGACAGAAAAAGGTGTATTCGATTCACAGAAATAAAAGTGGCATGGCTCAATATACCACATCTTGCCAATATTAAAATGTTACAGAAATAATCAAGCATGCAGTTTAGATTTAGTGCTAATCCAATATGATATTTTTGCCCATAGACATTTTCTCTAGTGCCCCTCTGCCTGATGTCAAAGGACTATCTGGCCAACTCCTTATTAGGCCCCTGAAAAATATCAAATTAATAATCTGGCTCAACCATCCACAAATCCTGCAGCACTATATGAAGCAAACGAGTTTCTCCACCAGCCCCCTGAGAGCTACGTTGCCTGGTGAATGCTAATGGCAGCCACCTCCCTGTAAAGGCATACAGCAGTACTACAGCACATGCAACCATAGAAACAGTTCTGCTCTACTTGAGGCCCAGGCAAAGCCACCTGTGCTGAGATTAACAATAGCAGCCCGCCACCCCACCCATTTCTCCAGCCTCATTATACTTCGACTAACCCAGAGAGCTAGACATGAACGGCATATCTTGGAGTTTTGCTACTGGTCATGAATAGTAACAGAATTCAATGAGGAAGAAAAGAATGGATGTCAATGTCTGATGGCAGTTAAATAATAATAAACCAGCAGCTATGCATGACATCTTACCTTGATGGTTTTGGTCTGAAGTCTCAAGCCATTTAAGGTATTGATGGCTTTCTCTGCGTCCTTCGGGTCCACGTAATTGACAAATCCATAGCCTAGGCTCTGTCCTGCAATCAAGACCAGAAGACATCCAACGTCACACTGAGGTGAAACTGAAAGTGTTGAATACAAAAATGGCTCTTATGAATCAGTGGTGAATGGCATCACTCAGAAAAAGTCAAACACTAGGACTGTGTCTTATCTTCAGTGCAAGATTACAAACCCATTTACAAAACGATTTTGGCTTACAGCCTACAGTAAATTCTCCAACCCTCAAAACTCTTAACATGTCTTAAATTAAAAATGACAGGCAATTGCACTGCTTTCACACCAACTCATCTGACAGTGCAGTAGCCAAGGCTCAATGTGTTCTCCCTCTACGGTTTCTCTCTAAAACGTACAATAGATTGACACCCACTCTTTATGTGCACAGAGGCAATTCAATTTCCTCCACCCACACTGCTGGGTCTCTCTGCAATTCCACTGCCGGTCAAGTTCACTAGCTCATGCAGCTTCAGCATATTAATACAGTCCATAAGCAACTCGAATTTTATCTCCAACTTTACTTGAAATTAGAGGCCAATATTTTCCCACACAACCCACTAGCAACAGACGGGTTCAGACAACATTTAATGCACTTTCCCCACTCAAATGGGAAGAGTGTCCACACTTTTAACGGGTAGTTTTAAAAAAAGTATTAAAATAGGAACAGGTGTTACAGAAGCTAGACACTTAACTGTCAAATATTAACTTGCAGCAATGCAACAAGTGTCCTTTACATCTGAATTCCTTATGCGGATGCCTACCGACTTGATTCGGCTCGCCACCACGAGTCACTACTGTCATAAGCTGTTCTACAGTGATTGAATTAATAAAGTCAATTCCACCTTGTATCTCGGGGACAGATGCCTAGAGAAACACTTAGCTTTTGAAATGAGCTGGGGAAGCCTGGTGTTGTACTGTACACGTATATGGACATGTAAGATCTAAAATCTGCTGCATCCACTCATAACTGGGAGGCCTTCAACATCTTCTAGAAACAACTTGCTGACTTGCAGCTGTCATTAAGGAGTAGCGGAGCCATGCTGATGGGATGCACAAAAAAAAAAAAAACACACAACTGTACCCAGCTTCCTGTAAAAGACTAGTGTTGTCCACAGTGGGAGGACAATAAAAGACCAAGCAAGAACATTTAAAGCCAAGTGGAAGCTTGCATCTCTAGTGATTACTCAATATCTGAAGTAGCACCAGTACACAGATGTAGGCTGGCTTAAATCCATCGCCATAGGGCCAGAGGAGAGGCAAAAGCAACAATCTGGCAGGTATAGCATTTTATATGCAGCTGAAATAAAAAAAAAACAAAAAAAAAAACTGATATACGACTTTGAGGCTTCGAATACCAGAATTTATTTTCGAACCGAGTTTAAAGCCAGTTTCCCTCCACCCCATTTCAAGCTTTTATCTGTTAAAAATACTAGTTTAACTGGCTATTTTATAACAGTGTGTCATCCATCCATGTCACAACATGTATAATGAAAAGGATGCCTTATAAATGCACTGAAACCAGCTGTTCAACAGTCCTAGGGATTTAAAAGCAGGGGTAGTGCATCGATTTAAGGCGGCCCATCAGCTTCATCGGGCCTGGTCATTTAGTTTCCCACCAACACTGCGACTTGAAACAGAAATAATAACCATCATAAATACATCTGGCACTAGCACATAAAAAGTAATAAAGGGCGTGCTACAACTTCAGCATCTCATTCAGATCAAGCACTGGAACCGCACACCAATTATCTTTGTTTCTTCCAAACAAGCTCTATCCTTAGGTGTCTGATTAGACAAGTTAAATAGCCAAGAACCCAGCCTTCCCAGTTGGCTACAGTTGTATTTCTTTAATAAAAAAAAAAACTCCTTTCATACAACTAATTACTACAAATCAAATCACTACTGATGCCAAGAGCACTTTGGATTTGTGCTGTAAAAAGACCCCATCCACTTTCACTAAAGACTGTAGTTCAGCCGTCATCCCACAGCCAAACTAACACGTTGTCTGCAAACAAAGTGAAACTGTGCACTTATATATCACTTGTTCCTTTTCTAGCACAACATGTTTTCACAGATGTGAACTTTTAACACAAGATGAACATGACTGCAGTGTTACATGTGGGCATGCACACAAATCTAACAGCTCACATTTTCTACAATAGAGCGAGCCAAACAACTGACACCTACTGTAATATAGGAACAGTTTGAGAAAAATTTAAATATACAAAAGGATTTTTACTGCTTAACTACAACTAAAGAGAACCGATTTCAAAAAGTGTACAAATTCAACTCCAACACTTAAAAACAAGTGCCCCAAACAGCCCTTTGCAGGGTGACAAGCAGCCAAAAAGAAAAAGACAGCCATACAAGTACACACCTATTTAGCACAGTGGCCCTGTACACAGACAAACCTAAATCTAGTTGTACATTTCCAGACATGATGAAATTAGACCGTCACACACTGTCAGGTTAAAATTTATGCAGGTACTTCCATCTATTTCAGTGACTGAGAACATCTACATGACTGGTGCAAATTTATTTGAATTTTAAACATGGTTAAAAAAAAAATACCTGTGAATTCAACAACGTACACTATGTTAATAAAGGGCAACAGGCCATTTGATGTAATTTGTCATGTGGCTCAGAGGACATTTTTTTTAAAAATTCACCATCATCTTGACCAGTTACATCCCGTTGAGCTCTCTGTAAACTACTAAAATTATGCAAGAACAAAATGCAGGATAGTAGCGAGCAAAGTTGTGCTGATTGGATGACGACACTGGAGCAACGTCAAGGTCAACAGACTGCCGACTCTAGAACTAAAGGCAGATGCCTACTCAAGTACAACAGATATCTGTAGTCAGGTATTTTCATTTTATTACTTCCTACATTTTAGATGCAAATATTATACTTTAGTTACTTTTCAGAACCAGATGAACACAAAAACACAATAATAAGACATCTGATCTATTGTGGACTTTTTGTATAGCTACCCAGCAGTAATTCTAATTAAATGCACACAAGCTAGTTAAAACTAGCTCCCCTTTTCCCAGCTGCAACATTGTTATGGACAGAATAATACATCAGGAATTACAAGACGAGGTTATACAGGAATGTGCCATTCTGCACAAGTCCTTTGTTTGATGCTAAAACTTAATCTAAGTAACATTTTGAATGCAGGTCTTTTACTTTTAACAGTATTTTTACACTGTTGTATTGCTATTTAAGTAAAGGACCCCCACCACTGCTTGCCCTGAAGATACATTGCCTACACATTCTAAATACACCATGCAAGATTTCAATGTGCGGTCTTTTTTTTTTTTTAACCTTGCAGGATGTCATGACATCCTAGCTAACCTCTCAACACAACACAAATCAGCCACAAACAACGAGAGATATAGACAGATTTTTTCTTTAATTAAATATTAAGCCCAACTTTCTACTTTTATTTTGCAGGGGTATTTGCATTCCAGCTAATTTCAGGTCAGTTCAATGATGGAAAAAA
>NW_018127993.1:359135-360109 GCF_001952655.1 Monopterus albus
TATTTTGTTCACAGGCCACCAAAACGTCAAATTTGATCAAGTTTGAGTCCACACATTAGGCCAGTTTCTAACCATTTCAACATCAAGTGCCACATTCATACTTGCTCCGCTAAACAAGCAAATCTCGCATGTTCATTCACCCAAGCCGACTGAGGCAAACACTGATTTTAAACCAAGATCACTTATCAATTCAGCTCAGCCTATTACAAATGGCTACACAAGGGTATGCGACGTGCTGGCCCCGTGCACCAGGGGCAATTCTTAACCCAAACAACAACAACCAGTAAGAACCCAGCAGACTCTGCCATCATCTCCCTGCTCGTGTCACTGTGTGCCTCTGCCAGCTGCCTTCCTCCCATTAAAACCCGAAACTAATCACCAATTATTTACCTGCCCAAATGTAAAGAATGCAATAGTGTAATTAAATTCGAGTATCCCTTGAAATTCCTATAATAAAGCAAACACTGTTGGTATTCCATAGACTACGTAAAAACTGTTTTATAGTCTCCAAAATGAGAGGCAGTGACTAACTTTCAAAGTGAAAGCCTCTGCATTTACTGGGGGCAAATGATCCATAATTCACAATGGTGCATGTCAAATACACAAAGCCAAGCACAAATCATTAAGAGCCACAGCAATGCAAACAGATGTGTTACCTGTGATTTTGTCTCGGACTAGCTTACAGGACTCAATCTCTCCGATGCTCCCGAACAAACTCTTCAGCTCCTCTTGGGTCATGTTCTGGGGCAAATAGTTGACTATCAAGTTAGTTTTACTGTCCTCTATGCTCCCTGACTCTACCGGTGAGGAACAGTTGTTTGTGATTGTTGAAGGACCGTTGCTTGTGTTGTTGCAAGTTGGCCCATTGGACAGCTGTGTTTCCATGGCAGCAATTACCTGCTAAAGAGACGAGAAAGAAAAACTCAAAACCATGTACAACACAAACAAAACATCAAATTAAAAATGGTTAAAGG
>NW_018127993.1:360144-392438 GCF_001952655.1 Monopterus albus
TGAAATTAAACTAATTTTAACCGCAAAAACAAGTCGCAGGCAGTCCTGAGTGTCAAGATTCTTTCTACATCTGTGTTTGTTGTGCATCACATTTTCAAGTTGAAGCTGTGATGCTACTTGTCAAAACAGGTAGAGGCAGGCTTCTAAATGCAAGTTTGCACCTTTTACATAAAAATCTGGCCAAATGTGTTAAATCTTAAATTTTCTTCCATAGATGAAAAAACAAAACTGAAAATAGGAAGAGAGAAGACAGTGAATTCCCTCTGCTACTCATGATTGCTGCTTTTGTTTCTGAACAACAAAGCAAAGTGACGTCTATTAACCCGTCAGAAGCTCAACAATTGGTAAAGAATTATTTAAGTTGGTAAGTGGCATGTTTAAACATAACAACCAAAGTATTAACATTTCATTCAGCAAAATAAAGTAGATACGCAAAGCTTATAGTGCCACCAAACCTGCAGCCATCAGTACACTAGCATCGGACAACGTGCTCGGTATGATAATCTGATAAGGCAATCAGCAACAAGTTAATGTATGAAGAGTCATCCTTTGTTAACAGATTCACCGTGTGCAGAAAGCACAGTGTCACAGCTATGCATGCTCTGCACTAATTTGTGCACAGACACCATTTCAAAAAGGTAATTCTTTTAGACACATCAGAAGTAGACAGGTTTAGACCATACCAATACAAACATTAACCACTTAGCAGCTTTTAATACACAACCCCAAATTCCTGAACTCCAAATTGTGATAATTTGATTTGAGACTAACTTCATTGGTATGGCCTGAGCACTGAGACAAAAAGCAGGCCTTCTGGCCAAATGGTTAAAAGAAGTGCCACAGACCCCAGTCCAAGGCTCAGATGCCCACGAACCACTTCTAAGCAGAGAAGCCACATCGCACAGTCTGACTGCCATGTTAGTTTGGAGTTGCCGTCTGAAAATGTGGACACAGAAAGTACTTCATGTTAGATCAACAAGAACAAAAGCAACAGTCAGAGGTGATCACATGTCATTGTTGGGGGAAAAGAGGAAGAGGCTGGACTTCTTTTGAACTAGCTGTCCATGCAGATTGACCGAAACCAGGGAGAAGCAAAAGGCAATGTTTCACTTAGTAACAATCCATCTTCAGTAAGGATGAAACAGCAGAAGCAAGGAGAGCAGAGTGCAGAGAAACCTGGCCAAAACAACTGGGAATGGCATGAGGAATGGCAATTAGTAAAATGGATGGGAGTGCGGCACAAGAGATGCTCACTGAAACCAGAAAGCACAAAAATCAATTGGTCTGCTCAGACTGCTTACATCCAGCAACAGAGCTGACGAACACGTTATGCTGACAAATCCTGCATTTGTTACCCAGCACACAAAGCACGAGACCCGCACACACAAACCAACCTCCAAGTCTCAACACTTTATAATAAAAACCACAAACGACAGGTTTAGGTCACCAAGGCGTTCAGTACACCATTAAACCTGCAGATTAACAGTACAAGACAAGGACTAATCACCACAACAAATAAACAGAAACCAAAGCATCTACACATCTACCACAGAACATAAATATACTCTATAGCCAAAATAAGAAAACTTCAGTCACAAAAATAACTAATGCACTTTATGTTAGCTTCAAAACAAACAACTGATTGCAGCTGACAAAATGATGCTTTATTTTGGATCATTTGTGTGTTTGCACTTACAGATAATTGACTCTTACTCATGTGCTACATGTCCGTGCCTCTCCCAGATCACAAGTATTTTACTTGTGTGCTGACCACCTAACAAACTTCCTGGGGATACCCCAAATGTTTACCTCAGGAAGTTGGCTGCAAACACACAGAACTGCTCCTACAGTCACCTGACAGGCAAAACTGAGGATGAGTAGTACAAATATTACAGCGTTTCCTGATGCTGCAGCCCAACACCAGCAGATCCACAGGCAGACTTAGGATGTTAAAGGTGACAATGTTTCCAAAACCTCAACTTCAGTATAGATGGCTGAGCAATTCTCATTTATCCATTTGTTTCACCTTGTTGGGTGCATCCAGTGACAATGCCAGCTCACCATTACTGAAATGCAAATTGGTTTCTTTCTACTCCAGGGCTGAACACAGCATCACTGCTGTTGGATGGATAGGTAAAACTCAAACCTGATCAATATTTCTCAAACCCTGGTCAATGCACTACTTAATGTTTCACCATACTCAGTAGGGACAAGACGGTGCAAATGATTCGATACAATCACAATACAATTAAAACTTTTCACAATAATGTACACCTAACTGGGGAATACTTTATCCCCCCCCCCCGAATTTCAATATAATGTTCCATCCCAAAAAAAAAAAAAAAAAAAAAAAAAAAAAATCAGCCAAAGAGATGATGTAAAAATTGAAAGCACAATATTACATTTCTTTATTTCTGTAACTCAAAAGCATTCAAACATTTTGTCCTAGTATTTTTGTTTACACAGTATTTTGAATCCTAACTTAAGTCAGTGCAAATGGCATGAAGAGGATTTTTTTTTTTTGGACAAGCTATTTCTTTTTCCATTTGCTGCTCTTTGCCACAGCTCAGCTGTCACCACCAGACAGCAATCGACTATACTGCACATTTTGCTGTGCACAAAAAAAAAGAAAAAGCAAAGAAAAAGCATGTATACTGACAAACTGCAGCAAACAGCTCGGTGTCAAACTGTTGTAGATTTTCTGCAAATTCCCATTTGATTTGAAAACAATTACAAGCTTGGCTTTTCCAAGTGTGAAAAACTGGAGGTGTACTGCAAGTGTGACCCGAGTCCATTCTAACACCATAAAGGACAATATACTTGTGTTATTTATCCAGACGCAAACATCTAACTTGTGCAAAACACCTTCACATTTTACACCCTAGGGCATTCAGAGCAGCGGTTAATCCATCTTTAGGACAGGTCACTCACGCATGATGTTTTGACCAATTTCAACAAGAGGGAGGAGTTTCTGAAAGCATATGTTGATCAGATGACTACTGTACCAGCACCTGTGGCACTGTGCTCACCTCACCCTTATAACCCACACCAGTTACAAGAGGGGTCTGTTTTTTGTACAGCAAAATAATGAAATTCACCGCTTTTATCACATTTTTTTTTACAGTCCATAGTGACTGGACCACAGTAAACTCAAAGCAACACTTTGAGTCAGCTGTTCTCAAGAGGTGAAGAACCTCTGTACACAACATCCTTAGTCAAATACACAATATGCTGGTCCTAGCTGCAGTTGTGTGGCAGTTTAGAAGCCAAGTGTAAACTAGTGTAATGTACAGGTTCTTGTCCAAGTGGAACAGCATCACCACTGAACAGCTCAACTAAAGGTTTGCTGCTGGTGTGTTTCATAATATTAATACCCGAGTTTGTTGTTCTGACACAAAGACATCAGTTTGGGCCCTGAACATCCAATGGGCTTCTGACTTTCAAAAGGTTGGCTGGTACAAACAAAACAGTGGCACAACACCTCATAATATCTTCCTTTTCAAGCCAGTACAGCTTGCAGTTTGGGGTGACTTATGTACTGCATATAGACTAATTTACATTTTTAATGAAAGAGCAAGCCTTATCACCGTTTTCAGGCTTCTGAAATTTGACAAACTGCACAAGCAATAAGTCACAAGTCACTGACATGTCACTAAACCAAGGTCAAAACACAGTAACTACAAGCAAAAATAGAAACTACAGTCAGACAGCAAAGCGCTTTGACCCATATAACCACAAATTCATTCACTGGAAGAAACCACCACCTCAGCAGAATTTATGCCAACTGACATAGAAAATGAATTGGAGTACATAATGGTAACATCCTTGGAGTCAAATGCCAGAGGCCAGTATGAAGCTCATCTGCTAAACTGAGCCAAGGAAAATAAAAAAATCTGTGTCCTGCCATTAATTTCACCATCTTCAGTTTTATCCAATCACAATGCTACTTATGTTTTAGAGACCACTACAACAGTGATAATTACAGAAAACAGAGAATCAAAATCATGTCTACACATTTAGGAAACATCCGTTCTCCTGCTAACCTCACTGTCTCATTGCCTACAGCCCGGAGGCTGTACTGCATGCACAGAGTTCATACTACTAGAGTGAGTAGTGGCATCTGTTAGCCTACCTGTTTGAGTATTTTCAGCATGTTATACAGCAAATGCAAAGCAAGTTTGGCCAGAGCAGTAAAACAGTTACAGATGAATGGCTGCAGACCAAGCACTAAATGCCTCAACACTCAAACATGTCAGGCTATAAAACTATGACAACACATTTGTCAACAGTTAGATTTTGCATTTATGTTCATTCTAGAATCAAGTTTCTCAATCGATCTGTCAGACAATTTACTGTATCTCAATATACAGACCAACATGCAACAGCATAGCATAAGGATTGTCAATATTGCCCACTACTTTATGTGCCACCCTGGGCTCTCACGTCTCAGGGAGCTAAAACAAGCTTCCATTATTCATTAAAATAACTTTGAAAAATGTGTAAAACATGCTCCAAGGAGAATGTTGTACATGTGGTCCCTGCGAGGCCGCCTGCAGAGCTGCAGGTAAGGACCAACAGCCGCAGGCCTGACTGAGGCTTATCTAAGCGTTTTCTTTACTCACACAAAGAACTTAGATCCCAGATGACACCGCTTTATTGCCACACTTAGGGCTGGGCGATATGGCCTTAAAAAGATTTTTTTCACAAAAAAATCCAATTTACAATTTAAATCGATTTTTTCCCCTACTTAAAATAAATATGCAGATGACAAAGAAATTGTTCAAAACAAATATTACTTTATTTTGTTTTGATTTTACCTTCTGGGATAAAAGTGCAATGAGAAAGAAGCCAAAATACAGATGGCTGGCCCTGCCATTGTAAACAGTGAAAACATAAAACTTAACCCTTTAAATAAGTTTTCTTTAAACACAAGTTTAACATCTTGTTGTTCAGTAGGAGGTAGTTCTGATAAAGTGCAAACAAAACATATAGCCGAGGCAAGGAAACTTCAGAAAAATATTTGCAGCTTGGTAAAACATACCTGGTGTCCAAAACTTTCAGCATGTGATTAAACCCCGGATTTTCCACAGTCTATATGGGCGCCATATCTTTTGCGATATACATCGCGACAGATTCCGTGATCACTTTCCATCGGGCCCCATTCTTATCATACGGGACACCATTTGTAAAAGTTTGTAAAACTGTGGGTTGTTTTTTGGCGGGTGTACTTTGGCTCCCACTGTCTCGTTCGTTTCGTAGGGCGCAGCATCTCTCCCACTTGGCAGCATACCTCTGTTTGAGGTGTGGCATTAAATTGGTCGTACTGCTACTTTTGGTAGCAACAGACTTTAAACACACTTTGCAGCGGGGTGTTTGTTCTGCATCCGACACGGCAAAACCGAACCAATTCCATATTACTGATGACACTGCCTTTTTTCTGAACGAATTCTTCCCTGCTTGCTGCCACGCCATCTCTATGCAGGGGGGTGAGCTGAGCCCACTCAGAACTACGGGAGCCGAGAGGGGAGCGTCGGCAGATGTTAAAGATAAAACCGATTTTCATTCAAACAAACCAATTTAAACTACACATTCGAGTTGATCGATAAAACCGATTTATCGCCCAGCCCTAGCCACACCCCAAACTTTGGTCAGTCAACACTGGTTTTTCCTTAAACCAGTAGTCCTGATATTTTGATTTAGGTCAACTATTAACCAGAGTCAGATCATCTGTTTAATTACCAACAATTTAAAGCAACACAAATAGCAGTAAACACAGTCAAACACACTGAGCTTCAACTTCACAGGGTCTCCTTAACCCTCCTGCCTCTTTCCATCTGTCATTTGACTCAGTGAAACCAGTCAGTGACTGCAAAACTATTGCTTTTAAGTCTCATTTTTGCCATTTAACATGACAGAAAGGATTCAAAGACATATTTAAAAAAAAAAAAACAACAACAAAAAAACCTAAATGATGCTCTGCCAGAAACCACATTTCTAAGCGGTTACCCACTCCACCAGCAGCCTCCCCCACGTGCAAAGTAACAAAGAAAAGCAGGCCACAAGGGAGCATACTGTTGTCAAAGAAAATAACTGACTTCAATCTCCATTTCATGTTTCACCTTTCATTCTAAGTACAAAGCACAAACATTGGCTATTATCCCAAATGAAATTGTGCCACAAGGCAGAAATATTTCATTAGATAAACACTTGGAAGATGAAGCTGGCACAAGGCCGTTCCCCAAAATTTCAGTCAAGGCTTTCACTGTGTGCAGCCAGCAGCCTCCTCTTAGTGCAGGCATTTAATTGTGGAGCATCTTGTTCTACAGGCCTTGTCTCACAGTTCTGATCAGAAAACCACACCAGGTTCTTTACTGTCCCGAGGCACTATGAAGATAAATTCACTCACTCTACAAACAGCTGTCTGTGGCAATTACACTACAAAGGCACCAAAAGAGAAAATAAAGGTGAAGGGGGAAAATGGGAACCAGGGATGACGTCTGTTTTGGAGTCAGTGTGGACTTGATGCATTTGACAGATTCATGAGACAACCCTGCAGATAAACACTGCAATGACAATATCGCAAAGATTGTTATGCCTGTCCACCATTTCTACAGATAAGTCATTCGTGCACAACCAATTTTAAATAAATTTGGCCGCAAAATGCAACTGATCATTGGTTCTCTGGAGCCTTAAGGGGTTTTTCCACTATAGGAACATAGCAAAACGTGTCATGCCGAGTAACGCTAGTCATGGGTCCTGCGTTTTTCCACTACAGTGCTAAATTTAGGCACCCTTCAGGCAGTAGTACTGAAATCATGTACCAGGAACGTGAAGGAGAAAGGGGTGCGTGCGCACAGAGCAGTTGCCAGTGATTGTTAAATGTCTGCATCTTCACACCTCAAGCACCATATGTAAACATGCAGCTGACTGTGTGTATTGGGGAGGAACAGCCCCTCCCTCCTCTAAACAGAGGAGGACAGAGAAAACAGTGGGGGGACAAAGCAGGACGGTCCACGTCAACCCAGGAGTCTGTGCATGATGATGGTTAAGGGAAGTATAGGGTGCACCACTTGTTAGGTTATGATAGTGGAAATGCAGCAATAGTTTTCTCATAAGGGGGAGAAAAGCCTTGTGCAGTATTACTATGAAAAGAAAATAGTGACTCCCAATTCAAATACTGACTTCACACCCAAGATAAGTTATTTATACTCTCCAGAAGCAAAAAGCATGAGGCATTTTACTTCACACGCAAGTTCTCCACTCGAGTACTTGTGTGTTGTGGATAGTCATGCGTCACCCTTAGTGGTCCTGGCTCTGTTTTAGCAGCTCACTGATTGTGCTAATTAATTACATGGAAAAGTGAGTGGGTGTTTGAAAGCAAGATTTCACAGCTGATCCAACTCTTGACTGAAGTACAGCTGTAAATCAACTGCAACCTACAGGACCTATTGTGTAATTAACCGTTTTGGTTATTTTTAAAACAAGCACAAACATCTATTTGTAGGCTCCAGCTTGAGGACTTTCTCCTACTTTAGACTGAAGATATTGGTGATTTAGACTGGTGGTCAAATTGAGCAAAAATTGTCACACCAGGCTCTGGAAACTGTCACAGGAATTCTACTGTATGCAGTTTTATAACCGACAGATTAGCCAATAATGAAAGTTAATTCTTTTCAGCTGTAATACATTTCATTCAAATGTACTACTACCTGAGGTACAAGTTTATCACAGCCTCCAACCAAGAACAACAAGTTACTTTAGCTCCAAATAAAACAATCCAAATGATGCATTTGAGTTATCACAGCCACTTGAGGACAATTTTTGCTATGAGCATTGGTCAGGCCTGCCGAGCTGTACCCGTGTCCGTGCGGCTGTGTTTCCACTGCACCATAAAACAGTCCATCTTCTGTATTTTAATCACTGGAGGTGACATGATTCGCTAAGCGACAACTCATGATGTCCGTGGTGTTACTAGCTTGCAACATGGAGCGCTTTGTGCTAGGCATCATTTAAACCTCTCCTCAGAAGACCAAGTGACACACATTTTCAAATCTTGCTGCAATGAAATAAAAGTCAATGATAAATGTGCAAGGTCTCTCCCTCTGTGCAACATTTCAGCCAATCACACATTTTGATGAGCCGGCTCTACTGAAGGAGGAGCTCAGCCCCTGCTAATAGCCAGGGTCGCCTGATCCCGAGTCATCATGATTACCCCGATGCTAGAGAAAAACGGAAACCGAGGCCACAGTGTCCCCGCCCAACTTGGCATGATTTAAGCAGGATGACCCATGCTGATGAAAAACGACCATTAGCTTCACTTCCGCCCCTCTGAAAGATTTCAGATGTAAAGGGAAGGAAAGGAAGTTAAATATGCTGAACTGCACAAAAATTCACAATGAATAGTAAGAGCGCACCAAGGTACAGTTTTAAAGAAATGCCAGTTGCACTGCATAAAACGGCTTCAACATTGGTTGTTGAGGCCTTTAACATCCATGTGTACCCTGATAAGTTCATGGATTATACAGTAAAGAAATAAAAGATATGCGAGTACTGACATTTTGTAACAAACCAACTGTAGAACTTTAAATTGAACCTGAAGCCAACAGAGAGATCAGCAGGTACTCATGCGACACCGAGTACACCTAAAGTGAGGAAGCATGAATCTCTGCGACTAGCTCCTCAGAGGATTAAACTGACCAAGTATGTGCGACAAGCTGCAAAGTGAAGAGCTTCAGAGTACACACACAGACATACACAGCCTGTCTTGAAAAATAAAAGCCCACAATTAAGGGCTCAAAACATCACATGTGTGACTAGTCTCAAGTGTACAAAAGCAAACAGGAAAAAAAATAAATAAAAAGATCCAGACTATTTCAATTAGGGATGCAAACTTCAATTTGCTTTCGGGCATGTTAATTTATTTAATACATTTTTCATAATAAAACCATTTTAACTACTGACATGATCTACATTTACTATAAGTCTGAGTTAGCTGGAAATTTAAAGAATAGATGAACACCAAGCTAGTTTCAGTTAAGAATTAAAATGACTCCATTGCAGAGCGTTAGCCCTGCGATTGACTGGCGACCTGTCCAGGGTGTACCCCGCCTGTCTGTCACTATTCAGAGACTGGCCAGACTAAATGCAATCCCGGTTTAATGTATGCAAGACAAGCCAGATATAGACAACACAACTGCAACAGTGAGTGTACAAAGCTGCACTGCCACTCTTTTTATTAAATGGCAAGGAGGTGCACTCATTTCATAAAGGTGGTCAGCAAACATTAAGAGGCACCACCTGGTGGTGTAACCAGGTAATACAGCAAACTCCAGCACATTTTCCCCAACACTGGGCCCTCTGCTCTGTGGGTTAATATAATTTTTAAACCAATTAACAGCATTTAATCAATTCATCATTGACACCCCTAATTTGAACTTTAAGAAAAATAAGGTGTCACGCAACAGCAATTGCAAAAAACAGTTTTAATGCAAGCGTCACCCAACAACTGACATTGAGCCAATTTCTTTCCTGACATTTTTTTTTTTTTTTAAGATTTTCCTTCTCTGTGCCTGATCTGCTGAATTCTTCAAAACATCTTAATTCTACAGACAAGCATAAAAATTTTTTACACATGTAATTAAGTACATCACACCCTGGCAGGACGACTTAGTCTTAGACACCGTTGCTCAGTAGTCCACACCTCCAAACTTTGTGCAGGGCTTCATCCTAGCTATGCTCTACCACACCTACTAGCAACGTTCTGTGTAGGCTGACATTTAAAAGTAGAAAGAAAACGTTATCACCACACATGTACTGTTATTGGCAGTGTGTCCTGAAGGTGCCAGGCTACAGAGGGTAGTTAAGGGCAGAGTAGATGTGCAGCAGCTACCCCATGTAAACCAGAGCACATCAGTGTTAATACTGAAAACGTGATGCAATTCTGAGTTGCAATTTAGCCTGAAAAAGTTAGGTAGTAGTATTGCACAAGAGACTGCAACATTCTCATCACTACTGACTTATTCAGAAATTCTGACCAGAGGCCTTTTAAATTTTTCTCTGGATTGACACAGAGGACCAATGTAAAAATATCCAGTTGTGTAAATGAACATCCTTAATACTCTACATTTGCCGCTGTGTTTTAAGTTTTATTACAAACACTTGTCAGCATTCAGTAAAAATGTGGCTCTATGATCAAATTCATTGCTTATAAAACAAACACTATTAGCAGTAAATGTTAACTGATCCATGCAAATGCACAACCTTAACTCCTCCATACAAGGGCTGGAGCATGAAGCCTACTGTAAGAGCAAATGGAGTTCATATACTCATCTCTACTATTACACAGAAAACGCTAACTGTATGACGCTCAAGCTGGGTTTAATATTAGAAGCTCCAGAATTACCTGACAAAGTGCAACAGCATGGCAAACTATAAATAAAGAAATGTCACCTTTAAAAAGTGGCATTGTTCATTTAGCACTGGGTTCATCACTGAGGTTCTGACATTTCAGTCACTAAACTTCAGCTATTTTTACTCAAGATTATTAAACTCAGTTGTCAGTTTAGCAGTCAAAGCCCATAAACACTAAATCCTGCAAAAAAAGCTGCTTACTAAAGTGGTCCAACAATGTTTAGGCACCTCGAGGCATATTTACACTACAGAGCCAAACATTACAAGTCAACTCTCACATTACACCTACACAGAGCATGAAATATGTTGATCTACTACGGTGCAGTGACAGGTTTCAAGGACATTGCAACACTGGCCTCCAAGTAATGATCCCAACATGTAGAGGGAGGGCCACCCTGTGGCCAGCAGACACTAAGGACCCAACAAAAACGGATGTGCTTACCACCCACAAAGCCCACATTAAATCAGGCTGCAGGGAGAGGGGGAGGCTAGGAGAAGAACGGGGGATGGGATGGACATTTAGAAGGACAAAAGGGGCAAAACTGCTCTTTTGCTAAATCCACCCACTGTATACTAATCCAGTTCTGACAGGGGCACACTGCTGTACAGAATACAGGGATGTGGCCTTTGGAAGTTCACTCACTGTCTTGCGTTTTAGTCCCTCTGTCAGCAGCCTTTATTTAGAACGGCCAACATGGGGGCTCAATAATACATAAAGACAACTGCTCTTATGTCGTGCCCCTCAGGAACGCAGAGTCTGCTGTAATCGTGGAAGATGCACGAACACTGAGGAAAATGCCCAAAAGCAGCAGATACACATACACAAAAAAAAAAAAAAAAAGACATGCTCACAAGATGAACTTGACCTGATCTGCACTGATACACAGCCTGAATTAAGATTATTATTAATAGAAAAAGCAAAGTGCTATACTGTTTAAATTTAACACAATTTAACCAAAAACAGCAACTACAACGCAAATAGACTCTGGCATTGTTTTAATTTAAGTGCTTGTACACTGTGGCAATACTAGTACTGCAAACACCAAGATCAAGGACAAAAAGCAGCACAGACACCTGCTTTAACATTCCTGACTTGCCTCTTAGCCGGACATAAATACTAGGATTTGGTAAAAGCCAATCAGTGCAACACTATGTGAAAATATCTTACCAATACATCACATCAGGAGCCACCACTCAGAGCTAAATGTGTCCATCTATTAAAAAACAAAAGTTTCCCTTTGCTGCATTGCCCCAAGTAACTGCAGGACCGCATATGCCCTGTGTTATGGCAACCTCCTGCTGCTGGAGGTTTCAACTGCTGGCTACACAGTATGTAATCTTGAAGATGACTCCACAGGCTGCCGACTACAAATCAGATGCCCGTGGCTTCAACACATTCACCTGCTCAACAGTCAAAGCCAACAAGAGAGAACATGCCCTTGTTCACACCAGAGATTTCTCTAATTGTCCTTAAAGCCTTTAAACACAAAAACCTGCATTTATAGGGAGTTGCATTAACCCCAAAACACCCTTTGTGAGCATTTATAAGTGGATGCTAAAATGATATCAGGTTAAGATGACTGCCAATGTCAAAGATCACTCAATGGAAAACAGGCTTTCATGTACTGGATGTGGGAAAAGAGCCTCAAACAACTATTCCATAATCGTGTAGTTTTAATTCAAGAACATTTCTGCAAAGTAATGGAAATAAATAGCATTATGGTAAAACGTACAAAGAAAAAATTGTAAACCTACTTTGCTCAAGATTGCATGCCTCTATGCATTTATAAATAGGCCTTAGTTAAATGCATATTAATGTTAATTACGTTAAAACGATCTTTAGATAAGGCGCGTCTAATGAGGTGGACTACCAGCCGTGGCTAATCGGCTATCAGCGACACCTGTGCTCCTGCGGTGTAGCCTACCATGCGCACCCAGACTGACTTAAACCGGTCAAACTTAAAGTTAGTTTTCTTCGAGACCATGTTTACTTGATGTGCATGCTAATTGGCCAAAATTAAGACGGTTCGCGTAAACTGTGGTATTTTTAAACGTGGGTGTGTCAGCTCATTTTTCCATCCTATACAGCCGGTTGTGCATGTTAGCTAGTACCCAGGTATCATTCTGCCCTTATTGGTAACGTAAAGAACAATTTGACTACTTCCAAGTTAGCTAGATAAAACTGCTAAACAAGTCACCGTAAAACGTGTCCTATCAAGTCCTTCGAGCAGCATGGTGCAACTCGGTGGCTGGCCTTGCTAGCTAACGTAAGTCATTAAAATGCTTTTTCTAAACCGTTTTAGGTCCAGTTAATCCTGCTAGTTGATATTTTTTGAAACAACTCCTCTGTGTCTTACCTCAGGCGCCGAATCGTGGGATATTTATCGACGTTAAGTCCGCAGACACTAAACTTTTGGTCTCGGTCTCTGCGCAGCACAATAGCGGACAGCAGCGGGAACGCGGCCACAAATCAGATCCTTGGCCAATCAGCGAAGACCTCGTATCTAACCCGGAAATAAGGTATTAATTTATCGATTTACTGCAGGTGTACACGAAGGACCGCCACAACGCGCTTCTTTGTGTCACGTGACCCAGCCCCTTTCACGTAGTTGCGGTCCTTCGAGTCTCCTAACCAGGGTTCCTTTTCAGGCAAAATCTCAATGTAGAGGGAAAACATACAGCGACGAAACAGCTGGGACAGTTGTTCCCCAAGCTGTGTCAAAGTGCCACTGGAGTCCCAGGTGGCACCTTGGGGAGTCTACCAAAATCAGAGCTAACCTAATCCGCTAAAACCTACCCTATGAATTTATAAGCCTTACCGTTTAGATTTCAGACTGTAACGTAACTTCTGCATATACAAGACAGATCTTTAGGCTAGGCCTGCAGGCAAAGTGGCATCTGGCATGGGAAAATGTTCAAATCTAGAGTGGTGATTTTTAAGAGTAGGTGGTACAGTGTAGCTTTCCTACACTTCACAAGTTAGATCTGGATGAAGATACAGAACTGGCATAGTACAAACATGACTATGAGAGCAGAATTTAGAAATTATAATCCAACGACTGAAAGTAGCGCAAAACACAGATAGCACTAAACCTGGGCTATGTAATTTTACCCGCTTGAGTCTTCATCCCTTTAGGCTACTGTAAATGGAAGAATCCGTCCTTGTAATTACCTACCACAAAGTTTAAACCACATTTGTATTTAGCCTGATTTTAATTTAGAACCCAAATAAAATGCACGGTTCCACATTGATGACAGCTCTGATTAAAAATTAAATACATTTGGTCATCTGCTTACTGCAGATATTATTTCAACTAGCTACTAATGTGAAATTAAACATTTAAAACAGCGCTACTATTCTATTATTTGCAACATGATGATATTTCTATTTTAGATGCGGTAAAAAACCGATTTGCTCTGCGGATCAACACTCTACAAGGCCGATATTTCTACACACTCGTGCAATAAAAGCGTTTGAATTGAGCACATGTGCGGAGATAGCCCACTTATCCTATCTGTAAGCCTATGATATGCCAAGGCACCGCAATTCAGTTGAAAATCAGCCGTCAGTGGAAATAGCCTGTGAATGCACCACGGTGACTTTCCTATCGCCTTTACATGCAATAAGGTAGCTTACAGTGAATGCATGATCTGCACTGTCCACTGTCCTCAAAGAAGTAGCCTGGAATATTGATTTTAAAATGTTTCAGGTGAATGAGCAAATGTGTAAAAAATATCTTACCGTTTCTATAAATGAAAGTTATGGACGTCCTTAGGCAAACAATCTCAGAATGAAACACCTGGCCAATAGCTTGTAAAATGATGAATTCCGCTCTGTTAATTCAAACTTGGAAACATAAAAGCCAACACAAACAAGAGAAAATGAGGAAATGAAATATTTATTAAATCAAAACACAGAAATGGTTTCCTTTCAGTAAATGCATGAAACAAAGGGAGAAAAGAACAGAAGAAATAAAAGGAATCAAATAATTAAAAAAGCCGGCTTCTGCCTGTCTCGCTCTTTACAGGTGCGCCACACAAATACGCGACATCACTGAGTGAAAACCAACGCAAGGAGGGGGTTGTCTTTAAAAGGAAGATAGTCCTGCCGGTACATATATAGGGCCGTATCACAGCATGCCTATACCTCTCCGCTCTCTCAGTTTCATCCATTCAACCTACACATGAACACGCATTGGACGCGGAAGTATACCCAGAGTAGCTCCATCCACCTCTTATGCAGACAGAAGCTCTTCAATACTATTGGCTCTAACACGGTCCTCGTTAGGCTCAAGCGTCTTTCCAAACCACTAGACGCCATTCGTCCTCGGCCCAGTCACTCAAAGCGATCAAGCATTTTTCCTAAATATGGCATTTGAAGTCAAACATCGCCTCTCCGAGACATGCACAGTGCAGCAGGCGGGAGTAACACCACGGCTCCAGCGTATTTCAGCTTTTTTTTTTCTCAGCAATGTGTTTTTTACACCACATCACCACTTCTGTCCCTGCCGTGAAGAAAGGGGCAGCTGAGCAGGTTAAAGCCGTTTTAGCCTCGTGTTGCTTTCACGTGTTTGGAATCGCTCGTTTTTCCAAGTTGAGCTTATACTTCACTTACAACCCTTAAAGATGAGTCAGTCAAACAACTCTGAAACATCCTCCTAATAAGCCAACAACACTCATCACCCGTGTTTTTTTTTTCTGCTACATCATGCCTCCTCACTGTCCGCGCCATTTTAGCATCATCACTTGTCAGAACAGGATACCTGAAATCAGCGACTGATGTTGCTGCAAAGCTTTATGGCTGCAGAAGGCAAATCCGTGCATTCAGCAGGCTTCAGCACCGCGGACAGCGCAGCTCTCCGGCACAGTGGAGGAGCCTATGCGCCTCAGGGACTTAAGCCAGCGCTCAGTCCTACACACTCGACCTACAGGCTAGAAGCACAGGTGGGAGTTAATCTGGGCTCCCTTGGCACATTTTAAACACCAGAAAACGCTTTCTCTGAGCGTTACTTGCATGATGCACACTGGTAGGACACACTTTACACAGCAGGAGTGGTAGCAGACTTATCCCGTGCACATCTTTTGTCGTCTTTCAGAGGGTGGAGCAACAGTTAGGCTCGCATGGATCGATGCTTTAAGCAGGAGAGAGTGTTTCCAACATAAAAGCCTGGAAAAATGCTCTAAGCTCATAATCTTAATGCAGAAAACCTTCAATGCAATAAGAAAATCCATCTATGCATCGACATCTTACATAATTATCTCATGCATGCTTTTCTCAGTATATAATGGCATGCTATTAAATGGTTTGCATGCAGATCTTTTGAAATCCTTTACCACATAACAATACAGCATATTAAACAAATGTTGTAAAAGGTATGTATACAAAATCTGTTGCAAAATCAGTTCAATCATATTTTAAATGATTAAAATAATGGAAAACATCAAGTGATACTAAAGATCTCGCTTCATAGATGCATGTGTGAAAAACAAAACACAGTGGGAACCCTAAGGATGTAAAACCTAAAATAGAAAAGTCTACCTTTATAAACAGGAAACATCTCTTATTTTAAGACTTGATATAAGCTAGTAAGTGTGTTTAAGAAGGTTTTGGAACAGGCTAACTTAACCACTGTCATAAAATTCATAACTTCAGTCTGAAAACATTTTGTAGAGGGTAGTGCAACATGCTTTATTCAAAATTGTTGGACAACTTACATACTACTGTATGTAAATGGTCTAAGAACAAGTTGTGCATTTATTTAAAATTTAGCAAAACCTTTCAATGTTTTGGAAGAAGTACTAAGCAGAGTTCCTGAAAAGCTCCACACAGCTGGAAAATAATAAGATGCTGAAAGTGGTTTGACAACTTTGGCAACATTTGACAAGTTTTCTGAACTAATATTTGGGAATGTAAATTATTCAATTTGTGATTTTCCAAATTTAGATGGGTGTAAGTATGCTGTAGTCACAGCTGAATGACTTTTGTTAGTACACGCCATGCATCATTTCCTGTTAGTATAAAATGATATATTCATTTCTTAAATTGGAATTGCCAGGGGGGCGGGGGGGACGCACCATTAACTTGATTATATATCTGAAAGGATGTGAAGCATGTCTTATACAGAACATGCACAAAATCAGAATCATAGTTCCCTTCTTTTTTCTGGGCTCTAATATTAGGGTACAGCTCCACTGAAAATCAGTTAATGTAGGTCCAAATTATGACTCAGGCTACTTAAAATTTGCATGACAAAAGTCAAACAATTTAAGGTAAAATCAGTCAAAATCAATCCACTAAAAAGGTATTCCCAGGCTTTACACATCTTGATGACAGCACATGTTTTAGGCTTGCTGCTCTGGTTTCTGGCTTTAGGAAAGTTATTCATGCCCTGCCTACAAATATCAATTAGATCATTAGCATTTAGATTGCATATAGGAATTCCTAAAATGAAAAAGAACCTGGACCTATTGCCCCTATTTTTAATGGTGATTTATGAAAGTGTGTCTCAAAAGAATGTCAGGAAGACTTACTCGGTACAGTAGGTAGATTATATTGAAAAGATCAGATGCACAAAAGGTTCAATATATCAGGATAAGTCGGGGAAATGCAAGGGCTCCAGTACTTCTGACTTGTCTCCAGGAACAGAATTGGACAGGAAAAATATGGAGGCAGCAAATTAACACCTAATAAAGAGGCTACTAAAAACATTTTTCTTGTCATCTCAACAAACTTTCACTTCAGGTACAGGTGGGCCGTTCCCTAAAGTCTGACTTAAATAAATACCCAGAGACAATATCACAGTGTAGCAGTCGACTTGGGGTTGGACAAACCTAAAAAAAACTCTGAGCGCTGGTGTATGCCCTGCGTGGAAGCTAAGGTTAAAAAAAAAAAAAAAAAAAAAATTCCTCCTGGACTCCTGTAGCTTTGCCGTCTTCCTGTCAGAGCCTCACAGCATGCTCCTGGCCAGCTACACCACACCCAGGGAGCAACAATCTTGATTTCACCAAGGAGACAAAGAACAACAACACAGTAGGGGAGAATGGACATATTGGGTTTGCTAGTTTGAATGCATGATATGAACATGGCTCTGGTCCACACATGAATCAAATGAAAAAGCAGATTCAGGAAGCTTCAACACTGTTCACAGCCTTCCTGTGGAACTGACAACTGCATGGTTAGCACATTGCTTTAAACATAACCTCCAAACATGCACAAATTCACCTTACTGCATCTTACCTCATGTTGAAATAAAGAAGCTGATATTTGAACACACTTTTCCTGAAGAAAGAATTAGATACGCATAATCTGTTATAGACCAAAGTATTGATCGTATGCCCAAGGTAAAAAAAAAGACAATAATGCAAAGGGATTTTGTTACAAGAAACCAATATTCATTCAGGAGCCATGATTATGTCATTCAGTACTGGCCATGGGCTAAGAGGTGGCAAACAGGGTCATCAGGAGACTCTACTTTAAAGTAATACAACTCTAATGGAGAAAAAGCACTGGCATAAAATGTGACTGGGGATCTGATAGCCAACTATATTTCAGGGCCACAGATATGAACAAATGTGTAGTAGGTACACCCCCTTGGAGGGATCGCAGGGCAATGCTGGGGTCATTAACTAATCCATCTTTGTAAAGGTCTCAAACCATAGGGAATTAGAATCTTGTTTGACCTGCTCCAGGTCAAAAGGGGGCACTGTGTTCCACCTAAGTGACTCATAACTCACAAAACATCCCAGATATGTGCCTGGAATACAAGGGGTGGAGTACTGGAATAAAAACACAGCCTCTATATGCTACTTTGTACCATCCTGGGAATATGGCTGCGCTGAAGCAGCTCTGTGAAGAAGAATGGTCCAAAATTCCTCCTGAATTGTGCAGGTCCAAAGCACTTGTTTGAGGTTAAATCTGATAAATTATTAAATCCAAAGATTCATTTAATTTTTCCACCAGCCCTTTAAATGTTTAATGGCTGGGTTCAATAAAGACATGAAAAATATAATTGTTTGTGTGGTTTTGGCTTAAGCACATTGTGCTTGTCTATATTTGTGACTTTGATGAAGACTGGATCACATTTTATCATGAATTTATGTAGAAAGCCAGGTAATTCTAAATGGTTCACTTACTTTTTCTTGCCACTATATTTATCCACCATGTCACACCAAAATGAAATGGGCCAAAATGGCAGTTCACAGGAAAATGAATGACTACAAACTCCAGTTACATGCCCCTGTACTTTTAGGCAAGGTGATGAAAAAGTTCTTTATGAATTAAAGTTGATGTTTTATGTTAATGAAACAAGGGGAAAACAGCAAGGTGCAAGTCATAAAATATTACAATCTGCTCAGTGAAAAACTGTCTTACTGCTCCAGTGGTCCCAATGAGGCGATAACTACCACAGCGCCAGGCTGCAGAAGTATCTTGAAGTGCAATGCCACTGACAGCTGCTAGATGCTGGCTCAAAATATCCTGGCTCCAACTGACTCCCATTCGGAAATAGTCAACTTAAACATCGAGTCGTTAAATGGGACATTATGGCTTCCCTCGCTTAATTCTGGCGCTCAAACAAATGTTCGGGTGGTCACTTTGGAGTTATTGCTTCTTTAATAATATGTTAGTGCTTCTAGGAGGCTTTGATGTCTGTCATGTGGGAGTTCGCTCACCTGCTGCTCTGGCAGGCTTCTGGATTTGTCAGAGTCAGACTTCCAGAGCTTCTGTTTAAATACAGAGTCTATATTCTGCTCCGTCCTGCTCTGCCTGTTAGCACACTTTAGGTTGCTAACTAATGTTAGCATCAAGTTGGTAAATAGAATACAGTCAAGCAGTTACCCTGCTATTTTGATAGCTGATTTCATCTCTGGTGCGCAGGAAGCATTTCAGTATTTTTAGACATTTGATGAAGCTGGAAGGTCCTGGCTCCAAGCACACAACATGGCACCGACCACAAGCTGAAACACTAGGCTTCAAACTGGCTTCCTTACAAATGGGTGACACTCCTTGCTACATCCACTTTATATACTGTCTGTGGTCTCTCTTCCTCCTATTAAATGTCAAGGTTGGGTGTTCTGGATCTCCCTGCCCTCTCTCTGCACACTTAAACCTGTGAGGACCACAGGGCAGCATTTTATCATGGATGTGTTCTCTCAAGTAGATTCTAGAAGAGGGACTAAACTGTCAATAATAGTTTCTTTGAGACATTAATGTTGCCTGGACGGGAGCCTCTTGTCTAGCGAGGGTCTCAGTGTTGTATTGAGGTGTTTTTCATGCTCCCTGCTGAGACTAGACAGAGAGATGAGCTTCCTGAAAGGCTGCAAAGCAGGTTAACAGCTAAACTGCTGTAAAATCTCTCAAACATCCCTTTTCCACATTTAGCCAAAAGAAAGAAGAACCACAATAATAAACTTCTGTCAGTGCTAAAACAAATCTGTTCCAGGGGCCCAAATAAACCTGTATATAACTACTAAAGGTAATGCACAGGATGCAGTGAAACCATCTTCAGTTGTATCAAAATGAGATTTTTTTTTTTAAAGTAAACACTTACAAAAAAATAGAGAAAAGCCAATTTTACTTTTAATGCCCCCTAGAGAAAGGGGGGCTCCAAACATTACAGGAGTTTCAACATATTAAGAGGGGTGACTTTTAGCAATTTCTTTCAAATTCTTTCTTTATAACAGAGGCTACAGATTTACATGTGGCCATCGAAACAGGCTCTGATTGCTGTGTTCATTAATCAATCACTTTCTGACATGTTTTCAATGAAAGTAGCGCTGTGTAAAAATGTATGGACTAAAGGAAGTGGGGACAGTATCACAACAACCAAGATAAAGGAAAGAGACAAAGTAGAGGATCTAAAAAAGGACAGTTTATTTACTCTATTTACATCAATACCAAACAGTGCAGGAGCACAGGAATATGTGGTTGTGCCACAGAAAATACAGTTAATAAAACAAAACAAAGACCAACTACTACAAGAAAATAAAAGCCCAAACTTGTCTGGCCTGTCTCCTCCTCCTTCTTCTTTAACGAACCTAACAAGACAGTGTGTATAACAACAAAGTTGCCTGCAGTGAGTGAATGTGTAAAGAATACATCAACTTACCTAAAATAGAGCCGTTTCTGTTCCATCACTAAAGGCACAAACAAAACAAAGAAAGCCTCCTGCTCCGATTGGGTCCCTTATATTCGAATCAGCCAATGAGAGGTGCACACTCACAGGTGGGAAACTGTTACCTGGGAGGAACCATAGAGCAAGAGAGATAAAAGGGGGAAGGGAAACATAAGAAACAGTGCCCCTGACTGGCATGTAACACATAATTCATCAAGTTAATAGTGCTTTTATTCAGTCTGTGGGCATTTGGTATTAAAAACGACGACACCCACTTAATTTCTTCATTTCACATCAGACCACTGAAGAATGTTAGCTTCAGATGAACTGTTGAATACATTTTTTAATGCAATGACAGGACCTGAACACCTGAAGCACACTAGAAGGCGATGTTTTAATGGCCAATACGAACAGGAGGAGTGTTTAAAGAAAATACCTGGACCAGTGTTCATATGGGCACCTGGAAATTACAACCCTATACTGCATCCTTTAGAGGCTACTTGGGTACTGTTGGAACTTCATCAGGTTTCACACTAATGTGGGACAAATGTACATTTATGCTAGGTAGAAAAGACTGGATTTAAAAATTGGAAACTATATACAAAGTGTTTCATTTATATTAACTGAAGATCTTTGTTTTTAATGTAAGGACTGAAAACATAAAAGAAGATCACGTCTCAAACGCCAAGAAGAAGATCACTTAATGTCTTGCTGTCATGTCACCTGCTTTTAAAAAAAAAAAAAAGGCCTCAGGGGGCTGAGTCAGTATCTCTTTTTGTATATATCCCCATTGTGCCAGACGTTGATGCTTGTGCATGAAGTCATTGATTGCAGACCATCCAATACGAGTCCTGCTGGGAAGCCAGTGCTCCCACTGTGACTGTTAGAGCTATGTAATGCAAGACTGTGTGATACTGTGTGATATCACTGTAGGAGCTTGGGGAACAAAAATGACAGTGTGACAAACTGATACGGGATATGTGATATGGGTCAAATGGGTTTTATTGAGAATCAGTTACTCTGCACATTTAATTGTTTTACATTTCCTTATTCCAGCATATATGCCAAAGGTCAACCTTGATAACATAACAGAAAAACCTGGAAGTTTTACAATGCAATAGTCAAGACTTGAAACCTGTGCATGCAGTCAAATGAATTACTCTGATAAAGGAACATTTTTACTACCTATCAGACAAATCAAATCAAACACAGTCACTGAACAAAAACAAAAAGGCACTTTCACTGAAAAGCAACAAAAGCTAAATAAAACCTGAAAACAATTTCTTTCATCTCGATCCTTGGGGAAATACAGCTTGCGGTAGAACAGAACAAGGATTCGGATCTCTCAGAAAATAGGGCATGAAATCTCAATTAGATGTGTCGAGATCCCAGGAAATTTCAATGCTTTTTTTATACGTACTTGTCTCCGGGAGACACTGAAGAGCGCTTGACCACCCGGTGCCTTGTTCTGCCCCTGAAATAGCCTGGTCTAAATGGTGTGATTGGAGAGCAGGATGTGGGCCTCTCTCTTTGGGGGTGCAGAGGAGACAAATGATCGATTTGGTTGTCCACAGATAAAATAAGAAATCAAGGGGTTTTATGTGGCACTACTTCCTGGCAAACCTTCACAGAGTCCAGGAGATTAGAAAGTGAATTTCCCAGAAAACAAACAAAGCACCTGTAAACCACTCACATTTTGTCTCTTAAGTGCAATTTGATCTTTGGCTCCTTTTTAAATCCAATGTCTGAGAAGTAGATAGAAAAGCAGATGCCGCTGCCTTTAGTTTCCTCTCACTGACTTTTAAGAAAATATGGTCTTTGATTAGCAGGAGTTTCTTCTCTTTGACTCCACCATTTATTTAGTTTTCTGCAGAGCTTGCTCATTATAACACCATTAGAACAGTAACGCTTTAGCACATTGTGGCCTAATTGATGACACAGACTTGTTGCTCCATCAAGTGCATCGCAGTGCACTCAACAATGGAGACACGGGGGCCAAAGTGTGACCAATGAAAAGTTAGTCATGAGCTAATTTATTTCAGGCTAGTGCATTTCTTTAAGCTCCTTGAACGATTCTTTTTCTAATGAATAGAACGATCCTTTAAAACAGCTATTTATTTGCAGCTGCCAACCTGGCTAACAAAAACACAGGTCAATTTACAATCTGTGTTTGCCCAACACATTCTGCACGGTCAGGCCTGGTTTTATTTCACCCACTAATCAATTACAGCAAGAAGAATCAATCCAGGAATAAGAGGGACACGTCAGAACACAGAGGGTGTTTTACTTTGATTTTATTAGGGCTTAAAATAATAAAACCCCTGGTGTACATGCAAGTACATTGGTGAGTAGTTCTGGTTATTGTCAGCTAAAATCTATTTCCACCTTCGCCTGCTATTGTTGTGTTGTTTTGACCATTTCCATGTGAAAAGCCTTAAGCTGCAGCTTGAAAATGTCAGCTTTTACAAAACAAGAAAAAATACCACCCTGTTTTCTAATATACAGTAAAAAACACAAATGTAGTTCTGAGAGGGCCAATAAATACTTCACTGCCTTGTCTTGAATGACAGTAAACTAAATAATTTGGGGTTTGTGCTACTGTTTGGACAAAGTAAGCGATGTGAAGCGGTCACCTTTGGTCTCTGGGAAGTTGTGATGGACATTTTTCTTTCTACTAATACAATAAGAATGAGAAAATAATGGACAGACTAATCCATAATGAAAACAATCATTAGTTCCGGTGTTTTTGTAAACGGTGAACAATTAGCTCCATTTTAACCAACTACAACAAAATTGTGGAATGTTTGTGGAATTTTGTGAATGTTTAAGGATGCCATCCGATCTGATCTGACTGCAAAACAAATCTACCTATGGGTATAAATAAAGTAACCAACCAAATAAAGTAACCAACCAACCAACAAAATATCAATGCATCAGTAAGAATAATCAAATGCCAGATAATAGTGTAACATTCACGAGGGCCTTTTTATTTTTAATACCATAAGTGTGTTGTGTTACTGACATACCCCCACCCCCACCACCACCCCTGTTGTAGCCCCAGCTTCTCTTCCGTGTTGTCAAAGTACAGTCTATAAATTAGCCCCATCTGCCACCTAGCCAAGGTTTTAAGAAGTGTTTTTCAACCTGTGAAGCAGGCAGCCATGGTGGAGTGTTTTTACTGTGTCCAAACCAGGCATTCGTAATTTACATTGTCACTAGGAAACAAGACGTCAGTGGCTGAAAAGAAATTAGTTAATGGACCTTTAAGATCCTTAACAGAACACAAGGGTTAAGTGAAACTGCTACCATTCATCCTGTTGGAAAAATGTTTCATGTGAACATATGTTCCTCTCCAGGAATTAAATCCCACCATACGGTTAGAATACTGAATGCTTACTTTTACAGTGTTTAAGCCAATAATCAAGATGACACAGCTTCTCCATATTATGCAGAAGCTGTGCACATTATGTGCAAAGAAGCTGATATTATACTGACTACAAACATGCAACATACTTGTTTTAGAGGAGGAATGATGTGACCATTACTTTGAAATCCAAAGGGTCTCAAGGTGTTCCTGACCTTGTATTTCACAAGCCACATAATTGCCATTTATTATGTATTAGCCAAATCAAGAGTGGACTACACATAAAGTGCCAACGTTTTTCTCAAATTAAAGAAAGGATTTCATTAGGAGGTGAAAAGCGGCAGATAGAAGTTACACATTCAGGTCAAACAAACAGGTGATGGGATGATTAATTATTCAGCCGTGGCAGTTTGCTGAGATAATGGTCTATTCGCTCTAATGATTTTAACTAAAGAGAAACCCGTTGGATCCTATTCTGGTTCACCATCTGAGGTATGAGTCGGCTCTGTGTCACATTAGTGCATCACTACAGTTAATTGCTTCCACCCAAAGAAATATTTGTACAAATGAGACAGCCCAGCTTTGCAGAAAAGATAAATTGAGCATGCATCTCATTCATTATTGCAAAGGGATTTATTGGGATGTGATTGGTAACGCATCCATAGAGGACAAAGAGGACTTGCTCATTTATTTAAAACTACTTTAGTCCAAGGCCTTGAAGAGAACAGGTTTACCTTCCATCATTCACAGCTGGTATAAAGTTGCAGCTGAAGAGATCTGGTCCAGTGGATGCTGAACTCAAAGTATCTGAAAGCAAGACAAAGGATTAGCTTTTCTCGCTCAATCTATCTTCTCTCACTTCAGCTCCATTTGTTTGGTAATAAAACACACAAGAAGTTCACTGGCTCCATATCTGTACAAGAAGACAAATTGGGCTGATTTATTTATTTGCACTTAAGCCATTCACTAGTAATCTACATTTAAAAGGTAGATTTTCTCAAATTCATTTTACCATTTAAGTCATACCTAATTCAGAAGTGTCAAGATATATTCTTTATTTCCTATAATAAAAGTTTTATATATTTTTTTAATAAGTTGAGTTTATAAAATGCCATAAAAACACTCAAATCAAAAGTTCCTGTAACACTATTCCAATTCATCCTGTTGGAAACAACATTTTCTGTCATGTCAACCCATGGATATTTCACTAAAAACTAAAAACACCAACCTCACTGTGGCGCCAGAAGAAAAGTCAGGGGATCCCCAAAGTCATTCTGATACACTGTCTGGAAACATACAGTAAATGTCAAAATTTAGTGCCAATCCATCCAGTACAAGTGAAAAGTCTGATGTGCAGGTGGCACTAAATCACCAACGTCATTAGCATTCAGCCTGTAGGGACCACGAACACCTGTGCTAAATTTCACATAACCCATCCTACAGTATATTTATCGACATATTCAGTCAAGACTGAAGTGCTGCTCCTACTGACTGCCATTCTTAGAGCCATGCTACTACTATGCATAACTGCCAGGAAAGCACTTACTGAAAACAACACAAAGTTTGAGGGATTCATCATACAGTGCGTGTTTGGTGCTCGGTGAGTCAGAGATTATAAGAAGAATACAGAACTGGAACATCCAGACGAGAGGATCTTATGGGCCTGTGTGTGATTAACATAGATCTAGAGGAGAGTCCAGTCACAGACACAAACATTCCCCCAGCAAAGCTTACGTGACCAGCAACCAATGGTCCATCTTAGCTCTATTGATCGAGTTCAGCCGGGCCAGGATGGTGGGCCTCGCAGACATCCGCTTGAACCGTAGAGGTATGTCAGAGCCTGGAAAGAAAGGGAGGTGTTGCAGAATTATATTCAAGCACTGAAATAAGAAAAGGGAGAGGATGAAAGAGGGACAGCAAAGAAAGAAGATTTGTGAGAGTCAGTATCAGTCATGTTGAGGCCTCCAAGTACAACCTTTTGCTCTGATTTTACATGAGCAGCAGCTGTATACTTACAATTTTCCATCAACACAGTCTCATGTATGCTTTCATATCCATCCCTCATTCTTATGTGATGTTAAGCTGTGCTAGCAGTGATAAAATAATGAATATTGTACAGAGACTAGCACCGCAAATCCATTTGATACAACTTGTTTTTGCAGATCACACATAGGTCTTGTGAATTGCTCCCTTTCTGTTTCAAAGCCCTAAAATCTGGGATTTTTACAGCAAAGATGTCTCATTTAAAATTGAACCATAATTGAATCTGAGATCACACGTTGCCAGACACTGTATGGCGCCTGCTCCCCTGACACATTCATATCAGAAGCATCCTATGTTTCAAAGTGGCTTTCAAAGTGGCATAATCCCATGTTTGGAGGACTACCTCCCAGTGGCACACAAATAATAAAGTACTCCCCATCTTCAACAGATGAAATGCTTCGGTTCCTCTGATCTGTTGTGACTGAGACTGCGATTGAATAGTAAAAATGTTACAACTACAAAAAGACAACTGTCTTCCTCTTTGCCTGTGCTGCTGTATGTGATGCATCATTCGTGGGCAGCAGGAGACAACATAAGCTGAAGCTGGAAAGGGGACAGACTTGATTCTTGAAATAGAAACTACACAGTATGTTGGAGTCCCTTGATATTGAAAAGGTATCTAAGGCTACATTTAATCTTTTTGTGCCTTACTAATGCCTGATTTGAAGATACATTTTCTTACGTAATCTAGTATTTGATCCTGTGTTGCCATTTGGTAACCTTTTTGGTGAAACCACTTGCTGCCTGCTTATTAAGTGAATCTTAATTCACAACACTGATATTTTAAGCTCTGCCTCACAAAATGTAATTTAGAGCTGGCTGGCACATTGCTTGTACTTTATATAGCCTCTGCCCTCCTGGGAAGACAAGACAGGCATTTTTGAGCGAATCAAAATCAATACCTATCTAAAGGGGGCAAATCTCACGACATTAATCTGCTGGATCCACCAGTGATTTGCGCTATAATTAATCAATGCTTTAAGCTGGAGAAATATGGCAATTAGTCTTTAATTCTCCACTGAAACCTACACGCAGAGGCAAAAAGCAGCTAACAGTGAAGCTAAGTTACGCCGGCTCAAAGCTTATTCAATACGAGTCTAATGAGGTCTATTATGAGTCAGATGTGGTCTTTTTGAAGCAGCCGAGTGTGCAGGAAGAGAGGCCTATGAAGTGGAGGGTAAGTCATTATGCTGAACATTTTTCGGTTGTACAGTTGTGAGGGAAGATGACTTCAATGAGAATGGCTCAGCTGGTCCCCATGAAAATGATTTGTCCTAAAAAAAAAGGCATCCAAGCTTAAAGATCATCATATGTCCTGTGGCATTTGATGCACTTTAGATGAATTTTGTAAGAGTACTTAAAGATTTTTTTTTTTGTGTGATTGTTTCCCTTGTTTAGATAAATGCATAATCTATTGCTTTGCCCAAAGGAGGCCCACAGAGGTCTCTCCACACAAGATCAGACATGCGGTTCACTCAGGTGAATCCACCACGGCACCTACTCAGTGACAGCCTGAACAAAAACAGTACAGAAGAGAAATCAGTCAAGCCTGTTGCAGCGACCGGTGGTGTGTGAGCTGAACAGGGAGAGCTCGAGAAGTTGGTGTTTGTGTTTTTCTTTCTCACTGCCTCCTCTTCCTCTTTTCTCTGCTTCTCATTTTTGTGTTTTGCTGCATTGTGTAAATTACAACATGTTCTCAAGCAACAGAAAGGTGAAGAGTAAATAAATCATTACAGTAAAAGGACAAAGTGCCATTTCGCTCTGAATATACATCAATTTTATATGTCTAATTAAACATCACAGCTCTGATTTTGTTCATTTAGGAATCAAATCAGAAGCATTTAAGCTAAATGAAAACAACTCTGACTCAACATCTCACTGACAAGACAGAGAAGAAGAAAAAGGCCCCACTGAAAGCAAGTTGGTAAAACATGATGATCTGTAGATGTGCAGACATTTACACCTCTGCCATCTTATTATTGTATTCTTACAGTGAATATTTTAAAGACAACTGATGTTTGGCTGGTAAAATGTCATTGTCCAAATGCCGAAAATCCGACTTGACCTCAAGTCGATATACAAAACTTGAAATCTCTAGACTGAAATAGTGCACCACACTTTTGACTGCTCAAAAGCTCTTGTTGTCACTCATTATATAGCTGCCATGGCAACTGTTGGTAAGTCCCCCCCCCCCACTCAAATAACATTTTCAGCTGAACATTTTCATAAGAATACTTGGATGACGTACAGTAAAGCACAATGGCACATGTGTCATGTGGTCTGCAGTGATGGGAGTGAATAGGTGTTGAGGCAGCGGAGGTGGGAGCTGAATCCTACAGTTTGTTTATATCTCATGCTACTTTCAGACTTCTCACTGAAGGGGTGACATTTTTGAATTTCACACAAGCCAGATCTAACAGATAAATATTACACACAAAATTCTGGTTTACAGCTAATTTGCAACTTATCTGTCTTCTAATCTGTTACCAACTAGATTGCATTTGTTAACTGTGCCTGTTGGTACGGCTGGAGAAATAGTTGAACAGTTTGGAAAACAAAATTATTATCGTTATTTCAGAGAGTGAGGTGAGAAGAATCTGTCCTGTCTGGCAACTGTTGTATAACAGGAGATAGCTCCATGTAACCTGAAATACATTGGTTAATTTTTCCAGCTAATACAATTAATGGGATCAACATACTTTGGAAATATCCTTATTTGTGTTACAAGAGATTGTGCATTAAAATAGGAGCTAGAATAAAGACTTTTAGCTCATCTTAGCATTAAAACGGAACGCTTTAAAGTAGACTGTCATCACAGTGGGGTTGCCAGGTTTAATAGTATCATTTATGGTATCAAAGCCCAAGTCAGAACTTGTGCTCACTGACTGTATCTGGCATCCCATGCTATAGCCAGAGAATTGGGTTGCTATTTGCCACATGGCAAGAGAAAGTTCCAGGTCTTACAGTTGGACTAACTAGGACCTGATGGTATAGCTAAAGTCAGAGTCAAAAAACCCCCAAAACAAAAACATACATAGGTTCAGGCCATTGGAAATGTCCAAGGGAACAAGAACAAGTCATTAACAGTACAAGTTACATAAAGAAGACAGACAACTAGGCTCCCCATGCTAGCAATAGTGCATCTTATCCTTATTCCAACTTAATCTCCGAAGAAAATCAAATAAGTGTATTTCCCAAACTATGTGAACAGCTACTTTCACAGAAATCAACAAAATGTAAAGAACAATCCCTCCTAGACCAACTAAAAAAGCACACTCTGGCCTTCCACACACCGATCCTCACATTGTTCACTACAAACTCTACATTTCATTCTTTTTATTCTCTGTCATGGCAGCTACTCCCGACATGGGAGAACAGTTTAGAACCAAACTGCCAGGAGCCGACAGCTCTGGTGTTTAGGGAGAGGGATCAAGAAAGAGACGGAGAGAGTGTGAGGGGAAACGAGAGAGAGGTACAGTGTGGAGGAAGAAATGTGGAAGCACAACAGGTAGCTCTGTCAAACTCCAGGGGTCTGCCTTGCTGATCCCTGCCTCTCATTAGAACAGAAGGATGACACACAGGTAGTGTAGGAAGAGGGGAGGATTCTGGGAATGAGACAGAGGAGGAGGAGGAAAGAAAAAAGTGAGAACAAGGAAGGGCAGCGTGAGCTCCTAACAGCCTTTCCACTGACAGGTGTGGTGCGGCTCAGATATGTTTCAGGTAATGGTGCTAGTAAAAAAAAAAAAAAAAAAATGTGTGGGTGAGGAACAAGTAATTGGAAGCTGTGGCCTGACACACTGCTGGGTGAATCCCCTGACCCACTGACTCACTAGTAGGGCTGTTTCTGGAGGTAACTGGAACGGCAGTGCGAGTTCAGGGAAGTGCCGCCCCCACAGCTTAAAAACAAAAGTCTCCACGGGTGTGGAGAGAGTGAACACACAGGAATCCTCCCCCTTCAAATATGTACAGAGCCACCACCAACATAAACACAATCCTGGTGATAGTGGGAGTGTGCAAGTCTCACCTTACAAAGCTCCACGTTTGACAGTTTTCCTGGGTTGGGGGGGTTTTGCTAAGACGCATGCAGACACAATCTGTATGTGTGGTAAAATACCAAAAAAAAAAAAAAAATAAAAATAAGTGGCTGGCATGAAAGCCCTGTCATCAAATGCAGACATAGTGTGAGAGACTGTCAAACACCAGGTACCATACCAGAGTCCTGCTGTCTGTAACGACAGAATTTTATGCTCCAGCGAACATGCAAGGACCATCATGTCACAGCGTACGCACACAGAAACCGTGAAGTGCAAAAATAGAAGAGCCTGACACACACCACGAGGAACAAAATGGCCTCGTGTCAGGACGGGTCAGTGGTATGAGGTTGGCCACAGGCCGCTCCGCCTCAGATGGCTCAAAAAACGAATGTCTGAGTAAACGGAGAACATGTGGCACAGTTTGTACCAAATTACCAAAGCAAATTATGACAGATTCACAACCTAATTTCAGCGGTGTAGACAACTTGGGAGTGAGTCATGGCTGTGTTTTTAACAGCAAGGTGTTTTCACACAGTTCCCTAACACAATAAAACCTGAAGATAACACATGTACAGAAAGACATTTGGCACCGCTTGTCTGCCAGCTCTGAGACCAAGCACGAGGGGAAAGTGGACAAACAGCTATAAATTATTAAATGTCTGAACAACCAAACCTCCCCTAAAAAAAAAAACCAAAAAAAACAAAAATGCTGTGTCCAGACACAACATTATATTACTGTCGCTTGACTTGCTGATGCTTCAGCACTCAAGTATTTATATAGTTAGTTCGGCTCGGTGAACTCATCTGATTACAATAACTAGTAACTGGCTTTTTACTCTGTGTAGATTTTTATGTAATGGCACTAAAATAAAATAAATACAAGAAGGAAATTTAAAATACTCATCAGCTGGTAGCAGCTAGTGTTGTTGATTTGGTGACATTTCCAAACCACATTACTTTTAGTCATAAAAGACATCAATATAAAGTCTAATGTGAAGTTAACCCTTTTAACAGTCATTCATTTTAATTTAACATCCTTTGAGTCTTGCAATAAATTCGCACAAAGTTTTTAAAAAAGTTAATTACACTGTTAAACCGCCAGGCTGCTTTAAAGGTAGCACTACACCATATCTTTAAAAGCCCCCTCCAGGCATGTTTTAAGACATAAAATACTCCAGTTTGCTTGGAATAATAATTAGTCTGATGTTTTTAAAGGGAAAGTTAGAATAAGCTTCTATGTGTGTACCTGGATTACAAACAAGGCACCTGTATGTATTTTGAAAACAAGACATATCCAGGACAGCCTCAGTATCACCTTCATATATGCAAATCGCTCAGCGTTTGTCATTTTCACCCGTGTCATTTCTGGATATGGGAAAACTGAAATGCTGCCACACGGCAGCTTTAAAAGTCGACGACAAAGCATCGCTATGTCAGTTTCAAATTCTGTGACCAGCACCAATTATACTAGCAAAATAACCCCATGTAGATACCGTCATAGTCACAGGACATTATCTAGACATTATTTTGGCCATGATATTGTGAAATTAAAAATATCGTTACATCCCTAATTAATACACATTTGTCTACTATGAATAAGATGGCAAATCAAACTCAAATAATACCGGTCCCCCAACATTTTATGACAAAGTGCACACTTCTACCTTATGCACACTTCTACCTTCAGTGATGTTCAGGAGCCGATCCCTTTAAAAGCTCCTGCGAAGCCCAGGGCACTGACTGATGCATGCTGGGAATACTTAGCTCCTGGGAGGAGCCTCCATATGACGGTGCATCTCGCTAGAGAGGAAGAGAGAGAGACTGCTGAAGGAGAAAGGGAGCAAGTGGGAGGTGAGGTGTGGTGGTGTTAGAGGGGGCATAATGACAAGTCATACATTTTTTATTGCCCCCACACCCCACCCTTTTTAGTGAGACACTCAATTATTGATACATTTATGGTCTGTCCAAGAAACTGCAGAGAGGAGGGCCAGTAGGACAGTGTGAGGTTACTGGCTAACAACAACAACAACCCCCAGCAACATCACTTTTTTATGTTTGTCATACTTGTCAAGTATCTAAATGAACAAGGGAGCAGCAACACACACATTCTGGTGGAAGTAATAACATTTGAATGTCAGAAAATAATTCTTGCAGTAAAATTTTCTAATATTAGAGTCACTGCAAAGGCCATGAATGGCCATGGGGGAAAAGGAAATGACTTAGTACTCTCGCCCGTGACAGTTCATAATTCCATTTCCAATATATTTTCCTTTAGAAGTTTAAGGTCGCTCTTGATATACTTGCTGTATCTCATATACATCTTTTGAAACC
>NW_018127993.1:392468-417440 GCF_001952655.1 Monopterus albus
GATGACATGTGGCAGCTACAGGGAAATCTCCTTTATTTTTCGCCTGCCCTAGCATAATCATGCTAAATGTGCTGTAATTACACCTCCCCTGAAAAGGTTATTGGATGCACTGCTTTGAGAATGATGAACCGATGAGCACCGACTTAAACAGCAGGCCTCGGCTCCCGCCTGTCGTGAGGCGGGGAAACAGATTTCACATTTTCTACGGATGGCGTCCCACATTCTCAGGCAGCAGGTTTCAGTGAATGTCGAAACGAGTGCTTGTCATACCAAGTAAAACAACTTTTGCTCGTACCTAAAGCAAACAAAGCAGCTCCTAGTGGAGCTGTGTTGTCGAGTTACTAAGCAGAAATTCCATCTCCGACAAAGATTTCCTCAGGTGGATCCATCACTCCAACCACTCTGAAAAAACATAAAAGAAATATCTAGTTTTTCCTAATGTTGCGGAATGTAATTAGCAGCTATGTGGCTGGATTTTAATTGGAGACAAACTGGTCTTATACTAGCTGCCTCCTGTCAGTGGAAATGCTACTTGAAATGTATGGCATCCCGCCTACTCACACGAGATCACACTCTTGAGCTTGTTTCCCAGATTGCTCACGCATGCTGGCTGGCCAATTTGCAGCCATGGGTTCAAACAACTGCCCATACAGTTCTTCTTCTTTCTGCCTGCATCTGAAGAAATGTTTGTAACTGGGAGCAACTGTAATTAAAGTGTGTTTTTTTTTATGCTTTGCAGACTTGAATCTCTAGGCCATTTTCCTCCATAAAAAATAAAATCAAACTTAAGCTAAGTCACAGCATGCGGAATGAAACAGTGGGCAAGTACAGCAGCACAGCAATCAGCTGGATGTGAGGCTACATGAATAGGAGGCTCAGACACACACGCCCTCTAGACAAGTGATCTTTCACTGGATGCTGACACTCGCCAATTACAAACCACCCACATCCCACTTGTTTTTAAGAGTAATTAGCCAGGCCCAGTGTGTATTCCAGGAAGGTCTTGGGAGATGAGAGAAATCTGCCACAGGTCAGCCTGCTCAGTGCAGGGTTTAGCGCTTAGAGAGCCCCGCTCCATTCAAGTCTGTGCTTAAAATGTGTGGGCCGCACTGAAGTAATAGAGTGAAGGTTTGGCACGCTTCACACCCCCGAGGTCAGCTACGATTAGCATCAGACAAGAACCACAAAGGCAAAAAACACATGCATATGATCACAGGGAGGGTCTTCCTTTGCTTTTACATGGTGCTGCTGCTACACTGTGGATATGACAGATTCAGTATGACAGGGGAGTGACGGGGAACAAGATGAACATGTGGTGCTAACTAGCTTCATAAGATAACTTTTTATCTTGCTTGCATAATAGATGTTTGACACGTTTTAAAAGGTGGGAACATTCAGCTCTCAACCATATGGCTGTCTGCTGATGAGATCAAAAGTGTAAGTGTGACTCACAGAGGCCATCACCACTGGTGAAAATGAGCAGTGACTGGATAAAGTTGTGTGAAGCCTCACACTGTTTGTTACATGAGGGCTTTAATGGCAACATCCCTGTGTGTGTGTGTGTGCACCAGAAGTTGGATAACGAGTTGAAACGTCCATTTATCAATCAAATACATGATTAAACATCAGTTTTAACAATCATGGGATTTTAGATACTGTGAAAGTCCAAGACTTTACAATCATAGAAGTATTCACTCCAATCCAAATATAATTGTGTGTATATGACATTTAACTAAATTACAATTCCATCAACGAAGCTGAATATGAAAATTTTACATTTTCAAATTGATAGAAAATGGTCCGATGTTCCAAGACCTGAGAGAGAAAATGGGAAGTGTGCTTTTGCATTTGAATTATGTCATAATTTCATGTCCAGTAAAAAAATTAAATGGACATTTACATTTTTATTTAAACAGCTGAAAGATCGCCCCTCTTTAAATTGTACTTATGTAAGAACATACGGTGAACGAAGTTTGAATAACTAATAAATAGCCACTGAGGAGAATTAAAATAAAAAGGTCTATCAGTACTTGCACATAAACGTAAGTTCAGCCATTCACAAACACACTGCAGTTTGAAAGGTTGGCTGAAATATTTTTATATTTATGGTAATTCATGTTGGAAGACAAAATTAAGATAAATACTGTAATGATCCATTTACATGGTGAAGGGAACCAGTAACCACCTGGGGTGCAATATAAGCGCTTTTTAATTTTGTTAGTCCGATTTATAAACAATTTCCAGAGAACGAGACAGTACATTACTTAAAAAAACTGGAGAAAAGGCATCGGCTACTGTACAATATGTCCTGAACACATAGAGAGGACAGGAACAACAGTTGTGCGACTTGCCTGTGACGACCTGTCACGGCGTGATAAATACCTGGGGGTGGTTATAACGGACTGGAACATAACTGGGGGATTGTGGGACACTGATGGGAGCTTTGTTTCAGCTTGTCATGAGGTGCTAACTTCCCCTATTTGTCCCTGTTGACCCCCGATTCAACATATTTACTGCATTTAAACACAACAGATGGCGGGGCTGCTCTCATACAATGCAGGTCATGGAAATAAAATCTCAAGGAGCCACAGTGCAATTTCAAATCCTGAGGGTGTCTTTAAGTTTCCTACAGAAGTGGGCAAGAGAATGCTCAATCTCCATTAGTCTGCTGCTTGTTATTCTGTTCTTATCTACTCTTCATGGTTTTACTCAAACATGAGAGTGGCCTGTGTGGGAGGGAAGGAGAGAGAACCATTAGCGACGTCGGGAGCGATTCCTAGTCACTCATCAAAGTGCGCCGTGTCCAGTAATTGTTGTTTAATTGGCAATGAAATGTTGTTTTCTGGTCTGACAATTTACAAAGGGAGCAATGCCACCGATTCAACTACATCCACCTGTAATGCTTAAGAAAAGCTAAGTGAACTAATTGCCGTTTTCTGAAAGTGTACTGCTACAAAATAAAATCCTCTCAGAGAGGACTGCTGTGTAATTGAGGACTAGTTTATGAGAAAATACCGCATTGCTGTTTAGCTTCTTAGTTACAGTAGGAGCAACTAGGAGAAGAAAGTGAAAAGCATGGACAGGTAGAGACACAATTTCACTTCGTTGTATTTGAAAAAGCGCTACAAACAGTGTTGATTGTGTTTTCTGCCACTTCTTGACAGAACAAAAGGCTGCTTCTCAGTCTCTCTGCTGAAGGCATCAAAATCAAAAATGGTCATTACACTGCAAGGATCTCTCTCTCTCTCCTCTTCTTCCAGCTAGTGCACTCTCCCCTCTTTATCTCTTCCTCTATCTCTCTCCCCCCCTTCTGCTTTATCAAGGCAGCGAGACCCCCTGGGAGGCTCCGATCTCCAGTGCATATCCTGAAGAATTAATGACTTCTAATGTACCAGTTAATGCAGAAAAGGCAGAACATCCATCATAACTGACAATTTAATGGCGCTTTCATAGATGGGCCACTCACGTCTCTCCCATTCTCCTTCACCATTTCCCCGTTTCTTGCCAACAGACACACAGAGACATATAGCACATATACAAGAGCAGCATTATCCCTCTCACTGACTACATGGTAAATGTTTCTGGAAGGTTCTGAAGATCATGTTATAGGAAGGGTGCATTACAACCGATCAGGTAACCCATAGTAAGGTACGCAGAATCTTAAGTAGACGCCAGTGTGTGAATAGTGGTAACTGCACATTCGGGAACAGTAAGTATTTACAAAAAATTATGTAATGGATCATAAGCAATTTGAGACCAGACTGTTAGATTCAACAGTATTTGTTAATGAACAAATGTCTGCTGATTAGTTTCCACATACAGTATGTGAATCCGCATAGTGAATATATTTATTAATGAATTGCTCCTGATTAACAGTAAATCAGCTGCCAAACAGTCCTGAATATAGATTCATCAGTTACCATTTTTGTATCCTCTTTTCCAAAGTACTGCATTATTCTGAGCTGCTATCAGGAATGTTTGATTACTTACTGTACCATTACTTACAGGTCAAGAACTAGCTGTTGACTTTCTAATGGCAAATTAGTCAGTTAATACTGGAAATGAATGACTAAAGGTAGAGGCGCAAAAACCTTCTGAGCAAGTTTAGATGGACATGCACTTAATAAGGAAGTGATCTACATAAAATATTGTTAAAGCTGCACTCATCAATGTTAATGTGTTAATAATAGATGATGTTTGTGCAAAGGTTGTTCACAGTGACAAAAGAACAGAGCATTACAGCCCCACTTTGCAGTTCAGCTCAGTTCTACATGGCGTCTTTCTTCTCATTGTTTTAGCTTCACTGTCCACAGCCTTCCTATTTAGAGTCACTCTCACCCCTCTTATCAGTGTAGTTCCCAGCTCCAGCTGGTAGCTGTTTTTAGGGGAAAAAAAGATCCAATAAATCCACTGTACACTACCTGCCCAGCACTAAACAACAGACAGACAAAGCTAGTGGAGCATTTAGCAGCTGAAGAGTCAGATATTTCCCTCAGGAGCTGGTGGAGACCAACATAGAGCTGAAAGAGGAATAAATATTGGACTTTAATTCACCCACACACACACACACACACACATATAGTCATCATACCACTGCTGTACTCTTTTGTGGTAATACTGCACATATACTCCACACATTCAATTTGCACTGAGGGCAACTTATAACATTCATGCAAGAAAATAGAAAAAAATAATGTTGAAGAAACTATGTCAAGACACAACAGTATTGTTTAGTACCACACCTTGAAATGACTTGTGCGGCTACACAGTAAACATATCAGCCGACATGCATTAAGTTGCTGTAATATGCCTCACTGTCACTGAACAGGCTTCTGCTTGGCCGTCCAGCCTCTCTGCGTTAATGTAGAGGGCCGATATTCCCCAGAACAGCTTGCACAGGCGGCTAATGTCCCCTTCAACACATCTAAAATTATGTTCAGAGGACTGTCCAATCAACGGGACTGTCCAGCGATGGGAGGCCGAGCCACCTTGCAGCCAAATGCATCTGTGCTTCATAACGGTAAGCTAAATTGGTCTTTGCAGGATTTAGTCAGAGAGGAGGAGAAAGCTGATAGATTTCACCCAGCTATTTCCAGATACCACAAACATAATTGAAAAGTGTTGGAGACAAGAAAACGCTGCAGACTACAGTCTCAGTATACTGGCTTAATAAAGAAATGAGAAGATAATAAAATCACTGGAAAGGATGAAAAATGTATAAACAAAAGAGCAAGAAAGGAGGAGCAGTTTATGAAAATGATTTCAATTAGTTCTGTCACTCCAAAGGAGGTAGTCACATCTTTCTCTGACAGTAATGAATGTGGACAATCCACCGGACAAATGATGATGAATGCTCATGTTTACAGAGCGCACGGCCTATTCTTCTAATATTCAGTAGCTAATCATAAGATGTACCCTGAATGTGCCAAAGACATTTCTGTGACTTTTACATTTTATACCATCAACAGCTAAGTAGTCAAACAGGCTGTGAACACAGCACTGACACCATTATCACATTATATTTATAAACGCCAAATGTGTTAGCAAGCATTTGCCACTGTATAAAGCCGAGACAAAGCAACATTAGCATAAAATTTGAGTCATGTTTTAGTCTAATATTCGCTCTCCCTTTAGATTTGTTTTTGTCAGCTCCTAAGAAGGTTAATTATTTGGAGGAAACTCTAATTAATATTTATAAGGTTATGTATGTGATGCCAGCTAACGCACCAGCGTTAACTAGCTTCCTTGGCTAATTCAGTACATGATAGCTACATTAGCAGTTTCTTTAATTATAAAATAGGCTACATTTTGCTATCCGTAATGTTACAATGTTATGATATGTCACCTCTTTACACTCATTTGCTTTGGGGGCTCCACAAAAACACTTATACTGGCCTAAATCTTTTTAGCTTACAGATACCCAGTATAATGTTCAGATGGCAGTTCTTGCCTTGGCCACTAAGAGCTGACAGCAGATTCAATAAAAAATGAGAACAACCAAGCTATTAAAGAAGTTATTTTTCCATGAAAATGTAAATCTGTTACCAATGCTTGTTTTCTGGGGACATCACTGAGCACAAGGCCAGGCAGGTCAAAAGTACAAGATACACAAGTACAAGCCTGTTAGTATTGAGCAGGCAAATAGTAAGAAGAAATCGTTGTCATCGACTTCCAACAAATGATCAGATACCCAAATACAGCAGCAAGCTGATCCGATTACCTGCTACTGTACTTGCAATAATAAGATCTGCAACTCAGCCATGCATTAAATGAGAAACATTATCACTGCAGTGGAGTCAATTACAAATCTTTATTTTAGCTCAAGGCTTTTAAGGTGGTTTAGTTTGTGGTCTTCAGCCCCACCTTCAGTTTCCCCTAAAACACAACGTGTCCCCATACACCTGCTGTCCTGTGTTTTTTCTTAAGTCGAGCCAAAAAGGAATGCGAAGCCCTGTGTGCATTTTGCTCACGAGTTGAAAAGCGGGCTTATGAGGAATCACAGCGAATAATGAAAGCAAGATAAAATCTGGCTGTTGTCAATTCTACCAGCGAAGTAGCAATCTGAAATCGTTACCATCAGTAACCAGTGGATGATGTTTAGCGCTAGCTCATTTAATTCCTGTATTATTTCTCAGCAGGCTTTGTGCTTCAGAAATCACAGGAAATTGATTCCATTATCTGTATCACTTCTCCTCTGTGCAGAGCACCTGCATATGAAATGCAACACACCCGCCATCATAACATCTCTGCCATTGAAGTGACATTACTATTGTCATGGCAACAAACCCCCTTCTCCATAAAGAAACTGCAGAACACAACACCCTGTCTTTGGAGTCAGGTATATTTGTGCACACCAAAAAATCATAACTTTTACCACAAAAGATCTCCTTCCACAGACTGAAGTGTTACAAATGAATGTTCTAGAGACAGAAAGTATGAACAGTAACATATGTAAGCACCCTGTCCAAACAGTGGCCACCTGGGATGTCACTCAAGCAGTTTGCCCACACCATCCATATAAGCTACACACGACCACAGTGCTCTGGATGAAACTATACTGCATTTCCCATCTCTACATGTTGTTTGTTTTCTGTACACCCCCATGTACAGATAAGTTCTTATGCTTACATTGTAAAGGAGCAATAATTTCTACACATTTATCTGTAGTTTTGATAAATGATGTATACTAACTTTTGTTTGTTTACAAGTGTTGATGATAAGTATCTTAATGTTAATTTAGTGTTGATGACACTGTGAAATTTCACATAATGAAATCTCACAGCCACGCGTGAAAATACTTAACTGTGCTTTCTAATGCTGCACATTTCAAGAGCAAGAAATAAATGAAGAGATCTCTCGTATTGTAGTCCCAAAAAGATCATTACTTTAGCAAATGTGGCAATTAGATCCTCAAAATGCCTCTTTGCTGTTCATTTCAGATTTTTGTCTGTATTTGTCAAAGCAAGGACTGAGTGAGAGTGGAACAAAAAAGCCTTTTGATGTGCCCGTACTCAAGGACATTGACACAGCACCTTGCAAAATCTAATTTCCAAAGTGTGAAATTTCCTCATTCTCTCCCATGATAGCTTCATTTCATAGTGAAAGCTAATTATGGGCGCTATAATTTCTTTCAGCAGTCAAGTTATCAACTGGTCAAATACAGCGCGGCTCACCAAATGACACAATATGATTGCTGTGGCAAAAACAAATGCTTTTCAAGATACCGGTCATATTTAAGACATTTTAATACAGAGAAGCGGGAAAAAATACTTATTAAATTGCTTGTGTCTCTGTGCGTGTATGTGTCCTTGGGTTTACTAAAAACTTTTCCACTTTGTGCATTTCTTCCCATCCCCTCAGACATCATACTTTCTCATGCTGTGCTTCTTAACATGTCCACCAGACTAGCGTTCTCTCTCTTTTCAGTTCAAGTCAAAAAGCAGAACAACAGTTTAACAAACAAAACAGTCCACCCAACCCTGTGACACTGTCTCATTAAAAAAAAAGGACCCGGTCAGACTTAAGATTCACTAGGGTTGCAATCTGCATGCTAAGGCCCATCAATTTTTCATGGCTCTCACACTATGAGCACTCACAGCCTGAAGGGGGTAATGCAAAATTGATTTGTGTATTAAATCTGCTTAGCCAAGCAGGCATCACTGGGAAATGTAGTGATTACCCCCTTGGGACATGAAAAGGCCATGTACAGGCAAAGTGATCAAAAGAGGGACTTTTCTGTCCACACAAAAAATAACTGTCATATTATAAAAAAATAGAAAATTATGTATATAAACTCACTAAATTATTGTTTTGAAAAATGTATGCTAATTAAAATGGCCACAAATCTAATTTATTTATGGCATTTATACTGTTTTATAACATCTTAGAGTTACAGGAAAGATGACACAAACACACATACTCTTATGGACTGCACTGCAAGCCAGTGCTGTGATGTTATAAGTAATATATCACAACCGCAGACTGTATATAAAAGATGGATGACGCATCACCACTTCCCTCCAATATGCTAAAGCGAAGCCAACATATCACGAATACAGAGGCTGCCATCTTGGCATTTTGCAACCAGATTCTGCGCAGTAGTGACCGAGTAGTTGAGTGACGTATCAGACCGCCAATCAAAGCAACCAATAATGAATGTCCACACTTTGAGGTTACGTTTCAACATCTCCTATTAACTAAAGGTATAAATAAATAAGGCACAAGTCAAAGGTTCAGCTGAGATCCGTACACACCTTCGTTGTTGCAGAATCACTAGGGTTTATGGAGACTAACTGGTTTTCCATATTTTATTTATCACAAGCTACCTGCTCCAGACACTGCAGATCCCAAGTTGAAACTATGAATCTGATTAAAATGTTCACATGCTCGGTCTATGAGCAACAGTTTAAATGGGAGATTATAACTTTTAAAACTGCAGAAAGATCATACTGCAGGCTGACAGAGTTATAGTTTGGCCTTTGGACAAGATACTAGTAAAATACAGTTTACCTATCTATATATCTGAAATAATCTGCCATCAGCAGCTTTTTTTTTATTTCACCAAGAAAAAGCGTCGGCCAGTGATGACCAGAAATGACAAGCCTTCCATCTGAATGCTTTGTAGAGCTTGCTGACCTGGAACCAGATGGAAAATGTTACTGAAAACTGTGACCAAACTATAGTACGCATCCCTATAATGCATGATTACAAGTACCGTCTACCCTCAGGCTGCCTTGGTTATGACAAAGGAGACTACAGTAGCTTCTCAGAGGTCACTTTATTCAGCAGAGGAAGACAGTCGAATCGCTCCATGCAACGTGACCTGTGTCTGTCCTGAATTTACAAATGCTCACCTTTGTACAGTAACCTTATCTGCCTGCACAAAAGCCTACTAACACATACATATTTATCAAAGCACATTTGTAGGGGTCATCAAACGAGTCGTGTGGACTCTCACCCAGCTCCCTGCCTCCTTACACTGATTATGTCCTTGAGTGTCAGAGGTGAACACCTGCACTTCTGGAATTTTTACCAGCCCTTGATTTGGCAGTTCCAACTATTATCAAAGGGAGCCCTAATATGGTAAAATGAACTGAGCCTATATGCTCTGCGGACTCGACTGACATAAAAATGATTTTTAAAAGCTTGAACTGGTCGACAAAATAATTAAGACACAACAGTCTTTGCTACAAGTTTCTCATGATGAATAGTTTCCATAAAGGTTAGAATTTGGAAACCTCTTTTCCCGGCACCAATGTGAAAACAAATTCATAGCGTCCTCGTAAATTACATACCCATCAACTCACCCTCCCACATTATGCTTTGACAACGCTTCAACTCTGAAAAGCGCTCAAAGGTCATTTTTATCCCGCAACATGAAAAGCTCACTCCAACAAAAGTCCTTTAATCAGTATTTGCAACAGAGTTGGCACACGTCACTGTAACCACCAAACAAGTGGTGAGTCATAGTCAGTTAATGGTCAGCTCAACAAGCAGAGTTTAACACAAATGGAATGCCATTTCTTAATTATTGCTAGTGTCATGCAAGCTTAATTTAGTGCTGACCTGCATGTCAAAACATGTCCTCAACTGAAGGACCTCCAGTGAGGCAGTGAGAGGTTGGGCTGAGACTGAGCTGATTAGGTGGGCCAGCAAGAAAAGAGGCGACTATGACCAGCAACATTCATACACAAGATAATTATGTTGGACTCATGCATGCACACAGAAACTCTCAAATGATATGGACCAAAACAAACTCACCAAATTGCATCAAATTACTGCCAAGTAAAAACAGATACAGACACTGCTGGGAGGCTTGAGTGACACAGGATTCACTCTCCTCTGGGCCTCAGATGTTGTCTTGTTTTGGCTATGAAGGCAGAAAGAAATGCTCCTGTCAAGAAAAGACTGCAACCTGTGGCTGAGAAATGGCAGCATAGCTTTTTATCCATGTCTGAGAAGCAGCTACTGACCTTTAAGACTAAGAGCTCAAACATGTTGCCTGCTACAACTGGGATTTGGGCCTGGCAGTCACTGGGATTTCAGTGATTATGGAAATATTTGTAGATGTCTGCTTGGAGAAAGCCCAGGGGAGCATTTACAAGGCCCACCATCAAACCTTTTCCTCCACCACAGACCCATTTTTGTGTTGGAAACCTCCTAGTGTGGCTTTGTGGTCGTTTCTAGCCTGTAATCTTCTCCCCCTTAAACCATCTGGTGTAAAATAAAAGTGTCATCAAGGGGATGTTTCTGTTTCAAAAGACATTTCTCTACTACCAAATATCATGAAGCATACAGTATTAAATATTTATTGGGAAAGTGAATTAAATGCATGACTGAGGAACACACCTCAACGCACCTTAACGCACCTTTCTTTATTCAAAATAAAGAAAATCAGTTCTTGATCAGGAACCTTTTATTGCTTGAACAATGATTTTAGTATTATTTTCCCACATCTCCTGTGCAAAATAGAAATAATAATTTTGTCTCATTTTTCCTTTAAGTGGCTATTTCTTTGTATTTTTAAACTGAGCAGGGACATTTCCATTGTGATATACAATCACAGCAATTGTCAAGTAGCCTATTATAATATTTTGATAAAGAAAAGCTGAAGCTTTTAAATGTAACTTGACAAAAATATGAAGTGGTGTCAGAAGCGCTTTTGCTGTCCCTTTGTTTAAGGTTCATGCTTTTACTTTGCAAACACAATTTACTGAGATTGACTGACTGGGAGCATTTTAACATGTAATGCACGACATGTTTGCAGCTTGAATAAAAGCAAGGAGTGAAGTTTCATTAAATTCATTGTTTTCGTGCTTCTGCCTAAGCAGTGCAACGCAAGACATGATGACAGGTCTCGGATGCACCGCCTCGGTACCTGATTCAACAGAAACATTTCATCTCTGAATGTTCCTTTAGCTACGAGGTCACATTCAATATCAGAGCCATTGAAATGTATTTTTTACCATTCAGCTCCAAAGACAGATCTGTAAGTGCACTATCTCCAGTACGTGGGAGGATCTTATCTAACCTTTCCTGCCTCATGAAAAATTCAGCATCATGGCCACCAATCTCCACGTCTCAGGATGTTATGTCCGATACAGAGGCGGAGGTGCTGGGGAGAAAGGAGGAAATTGCTTTGGACTCCAGCACTGTATGATCAGTATCATTATCGCAATGGACCTCATTCACCCACATGTTATATAGCACCCTTTACTGCCGGCATTCACAGCAGTCAGATCTCATTCCTGCCTTGGGATGTGTGTGTGTGTGTGTGTGTGTGTGTGTGTGTGAGGCCCTGGGTTTGTGATGGGTCTTTGTGATAGGGGTGGCAGGTTACGTAATGAGGAGGTGGCAGCGGCGGGGTACAGAGGATTTGAGTGGCAAACTGTGGCATGACAGCTCTCCAAACACAGAGGGAAGGTCTAATGTGGGTGAGTGACAGAGATGTCAAGATAAAGCTTCCTGTCAGTCTCCAGCAAGTGCTGCCCACCATCACTACAAACCACCACCACCCTTCATCCCTGAGGGGCCTGGCAGACAGGACAGAGGAGATCCAAAATATCACAAACAGTAGCTCTTCACCCAGCCAAACATCTGCTTTTTAAAGAGAGACAGACATCTCGCCTCAGCTTTTTGTTTGATCTATCTCACATTCTGTCTCATCTCCACTGCCTCTTTACAGTAAAAGACAGGATTATTAAAAATCTGTGTTATTGTTCACGTTTTGACTTTTGGAGACATGAGACACAGTAAAGTGACAGAAAATGTTCCAGGAAAGGTTTAGCTTGGACTTTTCCCTCCTGGCAGCTTTTTCATTCATATGTCATGGACTTGACAGAGCACTTACTATTATTTTCTGGGCATTTTTAAAAGAATATATAGGAATGTAAGCTTATTAGCTTTTGTAATTAAATGAGACGCTCAACACTTCTCTCATGTCTCTGTGTTAAGTCTGGAGCTAGAGGCAGGAGGTGGTTAGCTTAGTTTAGCAAAGAGACTGGAAGCAGAAAACCCTCTCCAGAGTCCACAAAAAAAAAACAAAAAAACTACCAGCACCTCCAAAGCTCTCTAATTAAGATTTTATGTCTTGTTTGCATAATCCAAAAACATTCCTACTGTCCCCTACAGTCCTTGTATATGGATTTTAAAAATGGAATAATAAAGATAATGTTACACACACAAGTTTTTCTCCAGTAAGAACCAAGACTGCCCTCTGCAACACCAGCTCACACACAAACACACCGACGGTGGCACTGGGCACTTCAGTGTCTTGCCCAAGGACACTTCAGCACGGGGACGGGGGAGAAGGGGAATCAAACCCTTGACCCTCTGGTTGGTGGACAACCGCTCTACCTCCTGAGCCACAGCAGCCCTATGTTAATTAGTTTTAGACATGTCGATAGGCATATTTTTGAGCAGAAGAGAGCTACGCTACCTCTTCCCATTCAATTTCAGTCTTTATGCTAAGCTATGTTAATCAGTTCATGGCTCCACATTTATGCAATATGCTTATTTGTTGTATTTTTGATAACACTGACAACACTCAGGTTTTACTGCTAAATGCGGGGCTACAGCTGGAATTAAGCTTGGCTCATCATAAAGACAAACATCTTATTTGTTTAATCTGATCAAAACTGTCAGCATGACAATTCACATTTTATTGGGAGGGGAGGGTGTATAATGGACCCGATCTTCACATCTATAAGTGAATGTTAACTAAATAACAGACTACATCTTTGAAAAACATTTAAATGAACTGTGAAATGCACTTTGACTATAGGGCTTCAACCCTATAGTCCAATATTTTTACAAGACAGTTTGTTGTTGCTCCTGTTACTCCGACTGCAGCTGTATTTTGAGGATTGTTCGAAAATTAAAATCAAGTTTGCTTCTCTTTTAAGTGATTGCAAATTACAAATTATGGGCTGGCAACTAGTTATTTGAGAGCACTTGAGTTTTGTTTGACAGTGCACTGATTGGCTTTTAACATCCAACAAAAATTGTCTGCATTATTAATATAGGGCAGATGCAGAACAAAGGAGGATGGCTACAATGACTACTACTGTACAGTGGGTTTAAATTTATGCCCGAGGCGTGAACAACCCACGCAGCCCTGCCAGCCACCAACTGCATGTTTGCTTGGCTATGCATACAAGTGTGAACAGCACCCTCAGTTGCGCGATCTCACGGTATTGTCTCAGCCCTTCAGATGAGAAGTCACACTGCTTCTATTTCCACACATGACTCGGCTGGGCGAGGGACAGCCCTTGTCAGTAAGCATGGACCACAGCCCACCCACTGAGCCAGATGACAGGGAGCAGCTAAGCCAAGGCACCAGAGGCTTGCCAGCAGGGTCACCTGGCCCTGGCTGAGGCAGCCTCTCTGACTGGATGTCCACCTGGGTGATAAACACCACAGACTATGTTCACCCCTGAGGGCTCACAGCAGGGTGTGGATACAGAATCGCTGCTCAGCAAAGCCAAATCACACACATGAGCAGCATGGAATCAATGGTCAGATGTATGCTTAAGAGATACAGTGTCAGTGTACAATGTTTCAATATCTCACTGTCGCCTCACTCTATACCCGGTAACATGAAGGCTACGTGCTAAGAGTTTAGGAGTATTTTAGACATCAATTGTTCAATTGTTGTCCAGCAAAACTGTTCTGCAGTTCATTTGGCTGCCACAAAGTCTGAATCTGAAGCTTGGTGGGGCTTTCTGAATGGAATCAGAGGTTGCCAAATTAGGTATGACAGTTAAGGCAAAATTAGGGTCTATGTTATGGACTACTGTGCATGACTAGAGCACGGTTTCTTTGTGAGCGAATGGACATTTTATGTTGATCTGTCCATGCTACTGTCGACCTCACCCGAGCTTGATTAAGTAAACTGCCTGAAATGGGGACTCTTGAATCCTGGTCCTCCTTTAAACATTTATAAAACAACAGAAAATTCATCCTTTCTAAGTTGTCCAAAAATGATTTGAATCAATGACCATTCATGCACATCAGCGTGTGACATTTAGAGCGCAACTGTGAAATACCAGTCAGGCATAGCTGCAACTGTTATGTAAATGTGGAATTGGAAAATCAGTAATTACAACATTAGGCTATATTTAAAAACAGATTTTCAAATTACAGCCTTTCTTTTGTGTGTCTGTCTGCAAACTATTCATTAGCTGCCCATAGGCAGAGAGAAAACGCAGCAAACAGTACATATGGATGTACGTACTGTATGTTGGTTGCCATGGTTTTCTTGTCTTGATGTGCGCTACGAGTTGTGATGTACATTTGTGAGTGGGCTTTGTAGTGATGTAGGGGCACTGTAACAGAAGACAAGACTTTAGAATGTGATGCATGTTCAGAAGAGGAGAAAGTCTGAACAGATTGTAATGGTTTTATTGTTTTAATGCTGCTTCTGTAATTTAATTCTAGTGACAAAGTGCAAATTACCCTTACAGCTGATAATGTCAAAATAAAAGCCTAGCAGCTTATACTATATTAGGACTCTAATCAATACCTGCTGAGGTAAAGTGGCCCACACTATAAAGTGTCCCCACAGCGAAGCACGTACAAATAAATTATCTGAAGGAAATCAAGATAATGACTAGCATTTATTCAATAAGCAGATATTAATTATCTGTCCGACAGATTACGGGGCCAGACTTATTGAGAGCTTTGAGATGAATGACTTTCTGATCAAGACCTTTTTAGGTCCTCTAACCAAGCACTCATAAATTTACAGTTTGATCCCTGGCCTTGTTTTGGCAATTACCGGGAACCCGATTCCAGCGCCACACCCTAACAGTCTAACAGCCCTGGTGTGTTTTGTTTTCTGCTGGGAATTTGTCATCACATACACGACGGCTCCACTCGCCCCCCCGCCCCATTGCCACCCTCTGTGGAAAAGTAATGAAATGATGAATTCGTGAAACAACTGCAGGGTGACTATGATGAATTTTGTGGTATCTCTCAGACTAATAGCTCAACAAGGACAACTCTCTACAGACCAGCGCAAATAGGGAAAGCAATCATGATATTTGTGGTTTAATGCACAAAACATGAGCTGCAGTAGCTGAAATTGGGGCTGTAAATATCTCTCTGATGAGAGAGGTTAATCCAGCATTGATTACTGGGGCCACCGTGTTTTTTCCACAGACATTACATCCACACCCAACCATCTCTTTTCAGAAGCATATTTGCCAGAGAGGTGCGCTGATTTGTGGTGGGTCGCTGTGAATTTGGCTGATGCCCAGTCATTTAACCTGCCAGTAGTCTTGGAGACTGCCCTGCAGCCTAGCCGGTGGCAGGGAGACAGTCTGGTCAGAAGGCAAAAGAAACCATCTAGTAACTGCCAAGGCAAAGTGTCAGTGGGCACTGTGGCCGCAAGCACTTCTCCTGGCTGTGAGGGGAGCCTCGCTGGGGGATTCCTCGGAGCGACAACAACTTAGAGAAACACAGGTCACATTACACTGTTATTTAAACTTGGGTGGTGGGTGAGGCTTGTCTCATCTACAATACAGACAAAATGTGTGGGTTGGAGCAAGCTTTATAATGTCTGTCGCCAGAGATTCTCTGTCAAACCCACCAGCAAAAAACAACACTGACAGACAGAAAGTCACATTTGATGCTGTGAACTGATGCAGTGAACTGTCCAACTTTTACCTGTATTACTCTGGAACAAAGGTTGAAATATTAAATTCTTAAGGAAACGATAATTCAGTGTAGTTTGTCATCTCATCATGATCTTACTGTTTTCAAATTTCTGTTGCCCAAACTAAAGTTTATTAGAAAGCTGGCATTACAAACTAATAGTGCCTTTTATGCTGAAAGCAGAAATTCTAAATTGCACAGGGTGAGGCAATTATATTCGGTAAAAGCACCGTGGTGCTCAGGCCTGTTTTGTGTCCTGCTCATCTCCACCGCAGCTAGCCTCCCCTTCAGGCTGGGTCTCTAGTCCTGTTTCACCTCTCTGACACAGCTACCATCCCCAGACTCAGCTGCTCTGAGTTTACGCTGTGTTAAGACTTTTGTAAAAGCTAAAAGCAGGACATTAAAGGTAAAGCTAGGTGGTAGCTGCTAGTAGCTGCTAAGCTGATGCCTCACCTTTCTCTTGATTAAATGGCAAAAATAACAAGGTTTTATGTGAGTCACAAATACCTTCTACAGTTTCCACAAATATGTATTTTAATCCTGCAGATTATTTAAAGTTTAGAGGGCTGTATTGGGAACCCAGTGCTCCCCCCATGTTGGCAGCCCTGACAGCACTGGTTTTCTGGCAGTTTTTCCAATTCTCAGGCAACACTCTTCAACAGTTTGTATATCGGTTTAACTACTATTATCTTTGTCGGCTACAGAGGAATCAAACACACCCAGGTGTGGGTTATTGAACACAATCACAGTGCATCCATGGGTGAGTCAAAAGGGACGTGCACAGCTTCATGAAAGCTGTGAAGAAAAGCTGCTAACAGCAATAGAGCTTCAACTAACAAATGAGTCCAAGTTGTCATCTATAAATATCTTATGCTTGATCAGCTGTCATAAACTCAACGATATGTAGTTTATAATGATTTAAATCCTCACACTGGAGGAGCTGAATGCAGAGCATGACTGGGGATTTAGAAAAATGATTTAACAGATTTGTCAATTACCAAAACAGTTGCCAATTAATTTTCCTGCATCAGCTGTAAATATGAGATCACAAATGTACGTTAAGTTGCCTTCATAGAAAAGCATGGAAAAGTACTACGACTGCAACGAGCACGTTGGCACACGTGAGAAGAGGGGCCAGCTGCTGAAGTTATGCTTTTGTTTCCTGCATGTGTTTGTCAGGCTGCCCGGTAACCACGGCGCTACCTCTGCGCGTGTCCGACCACATACCAATCAGTTGCCTGGATAATGAGTATAATTGATTAGTGCCTCATTCAGATTCTGTGGACTAGAGCATGCAAATTGTCCTTGCCAAGTCATAATGAGAGCCCTCTTTAATGGGACAATCAAAAATTTCACTTCTAATTTTGCAAACTGAAGCGAGTGCTCTGTGTTGATTGCATGGTCGGTTGCCAGCATCAACACCACATAAATAGGTTGGTGGTTTATCTCCACTTACTGAGAAAATATGCCACATGCATATATACCCATGGATGGGAGGTGAAGACAGACGCTCATAATCCATATTTTATTCACTATTTTTTTTTTTTTTTTTTACTGTGCCATTGATTGGTTCAGACACTGGCAGCAAGAGAAGTTATTTTTTTGTATCTCACTGAAGGCTACTATCTGCAGACCCTCCATCACCAGCATGCTTACACTGTCAATACCCTGAGCACTTGATCCTGCATTATCCTCAAGGAAATATTCACAGTGGAACCTGGCAATGGGGAAATCACAAATCAGTCACAGTGGGGATATAAACACTTGTATTTTTCCCATTTGTATGGCAAAATTAAATCTATTCTTCAATAATAACCTCCTCATACTGTAGCAGAATGTAGTAAAAAGCTCCTTGGCAAACTTTAGCAAACTGGGCATCACAGCATCTTTAGTAGTCCCGTCATCCCAGGACTAATGAATGAATTAGCACATGGAGGAGGATTTGCTTGTCTTGGGCTTTCCCTCAGAGGAAGGATAATTTCCATTCAATATGCTAAACTGCTTAGAACCCAGGATTTTATCCATACACTAACCTTCTTTCAGCAAACACGCTGGTCTGTCCTGCAACCCTCTGGCCCATCCCTATGGTCAATATCTTAAGACTGATTCACCTCTGCAGTACAAATAAACTATTAAATCCATTAGTGAGGTGGCTCAGGCTTACTTTACATTTGGATTACAATCAATTACTATCTCCTGCCGCAGATCGGATTCTGTCCAAATGTTAGAATGGTTGAGTCTGCAGAGTCAACAGCAGTTTCACAAAGTGAAAATTCAGCCACTGAAAGAAAAAAAATTTATTTAAGAGTGTTGAAATTCTGTGCAATTACGGTTTTGTTCAGCGACCCACGGCACTGATCATTATCTTGTCGGCAATGGAAGTAGAAAATGAAATCCAGAGGTCTCTGATGACAAAGATTTATAGATGGGTGCAGTACCATATTTATCACAGACTATTTACAGAGAAATTCTGTGTGATGAGTGAGGATGATATGTGGGGAGGGGAGACGTGGCACATGAATCAGTCCGAGCCGGATAAAGTGCCCGACTCTGCTATCAAGGACAAAAAGAGCACAACAATAAAAGCCACAAGAAAAAGTCAAGTCGCCACCTGGAAGACAGCAACTTCTCACAACATAGTGTAAACTTCAAACTACCCAAACACAACCCATTGCTTTATTTTGATAATTGCCTTATTCTATAAATGTTTATTACTGTATCTACAGGCCACTTTAGGAAGGTCTGTGATATTGGGCTATACAAATAAAAAATGACAATTTATTGAAGGTATAAGAGTTACAAAAATGGATAAATAAAAGTGGATAAGTTAGCGCTTCACCTATCAAAATGCTAATATTAACAGTGGATCACAGAACTATGTGTAATGTCACTGGGGTTGCCTTCAGTGATAAATCCACAAGAATTATCTGCAGCTCCTCGAAGTATTTTAGCATTTTTCAACTCATTATTTGCAGCCAGCAACTTTACTGCTGTGGTTCGCTCTCACCGTGCTCATCAACTTCAGCTCCAGATACAGAAGACGGTTGTTTTAAGTGAAAAAGCCACCGGACCCACCTGCTTCCATACTCCCATTTTTATATTTCATTCAGTTTTTTCCCCACATCTTCTTCCTCACTTGAACTGAATTTGTTCATTTTGGCTGAGCTACATTTAATCTCCATTTATGTCAGTTTAAGCGTAAGATCTGTAACTAAACATATCTTGACTTGGTTTGTTTATATACAGCTCCAATAATAAAAGCATGACAGTTATTACAATTCTAATAAAAGTTCATAATCACAGTGCAAACAAAGCCTAAAAAAAACCTCATTAAATAGCTGATAAAAGTGTGTAGTAATGTTTTTCTTCCTCCTCTGCTGGTGTGCGCTTCTTAAACACAAAACATAACTGGTGTGTAGTGATATCCTGTAGCCTGCCAATGGGAGCCTAGTTCATGCTCACATCATTCTGGTGTGGGAAAAGGCGTGAATCATGATGACTGAACTAAACAGGTGCTTTGTTAAACTAAATGAATGATAGTCTGTCAGTAATCGCTTCTGGGGATTCTGTGGTGTATCTGAGCTAATGGCGTAATGAATCAATAGGAAACACTTAAAGGACCTTGTTTGCACAAAACTTTGCCACTAACAGCAGAGGACCTATTGATGTAACGCTCAGTGAATGACTGGCTGAATCATGCAAGCCTGAGGAAGCGAGGAAGTAGAAGACTTATGGTTGTTAGTTGATTGTCAACATGGATTAGTGTTGCTTTTTAATTACACTGCCTGATGAACTGTACCCATGTATTTGGTTTGTGTCCTTCCTATAGTAACTACTAGCTAGTTTAAATTAGTCATTTAGTGAATTAGGTTGTAAGAGCTGCTTTAGTTCCACTTTAGCTAGGCTAGAGCAATGTGTAAACCAGTAACTGGGAAGAATCTCTACTGGCATCCCATCAAAAGCAATCAGTTATAAACAGGAAGACACCATACCACAACAAGCTGGCATAGCTTCCGACAATTATAGTTTTCAGGAGCCAAATAATATATTGTTTTAAAGTTAACATACATGGAATAATATACGTGTTTCAGTAGAAATGTTAGCCTGAGCTGATACAGTAATAACACCGTCAGTAAAGGCAGGGTCTAGTAGGTAGTGCACGTAAGCCTGTGTTGCTGCATGATGAGGAGGAAAACAGTTTGGGATGAAGAGACAGAGATGGAGACAGGAGGAGGGAGTGACAGAGGAAGACAGAAAGGGAGAGAAAGAGCTTTAATGGTGGCGTCCCTTTTAGCCATGCTTTTAATTCCTCTGCAGGAATATCAGCAATATTTAACTGGAAATGTCACAGAATGTCAAGTTGGAAAATGTCACTTGGGAAGGACTGGAGGGTGACCTCAAACCTCCCCTTTAAGATGAAATAAATATGCCTCTGTGGTAATGTAAAGACAGGGTTGTTTTTTTTTTTTTATCAGAATATGATTCCTCTATTTTATGGGGGCTATTCATTTTCATAGCAACAGAGGGGCAAAAAGGCAGATGACAAGCCAGAGAGAGATAAATGAACTCATCAATCGTGGGGAGTGGGGACATGGGAGCGGCGGCTGTCTACCCTGTCATTTTCACCATCCGTTGGGTAATTGTTGACTCGCAGCATCGCCGCACAGTTTGCTCTCACCTCCGATACGCGATTAGTCAATGCAGCGCTTACCATTTCCTATACGATCGATTGGTCAAATATATAAAAGCATGAGTTAGGGGTTCACCTGCATGATGGAGCATTTCTAGCTTCACTGCAAAGTCAAAGTAGTTTCATGAAAAGAATAAGCTGGTAAGTATTTGATACTTTAACTTTCAAAGCACAGCTATGGGTCTATTAATAGTAAAAAGATTTGCGTATCCTGACCTTGTAGAGCATAAAAGAGCCAGATGATTATAGTGCAAGTGGGGGCGTTTGCTCCACTGCTCGCAAGAGGTAACCCAACACTTGAACAAGCCCCACCCAGTGCTGTACTTTCATTTCAGCCATGACAAAGCAAAGATGTGATAGAAGACCATGCTCCTCCCACCTCCTGCGCAAACGTGGACATGCATTTCATATAAACAGTCTATACACTGCTGAACAGTATAACATTGAGGAATTTGTGCTGAGCTGGAAACCTAACAGCGGGGCAGCAATGTGAGATATTGCACTGTATCTAAGCATGAGATACAGAGAAACATAAAGCAGCTGTAATCTGAAATCAATAAGGCTTGAGACAGAGTAAATATTGCACGAACAATAAAAGAACAGGGGGTGCATTTTGGCAAAAAGGCACCGGGATTGTTCAGTCTCTTTCTTTCAAGGTGTACCAGGGAAATGATCCACTTATGCCCTATCAAGACATTAACCATGAGTGCTAGGTGTCAGATTAGATATGCTCTCACTTTGCTGCAGTGCATCAGAATCCACTACATCCCCCCTTAAATGGCTACCTCAATGTTTTTAACATTAAGGAAATTGATATTAACAAGATTGAGTTCATTCTCTGCTGAGTTTTATAGTTTCCAATAATGGAGCTAATGCAGATCATTACCAGTGAAGTCCATCGAGTTATAATCTGGGCAGATAAACACATCAAGCTGATCCCAGCAAGAACAGCAATAACTGACACATGAAGTAATTAAGTTTCACAGGACTTCATTAATGTTGGAGGATTCACCTTGTGCAGACATTTTTTAGAGATTAATTCCTCCAGTACATTAGGATTCAGATGCTTTGGAACACATTTTACTGGCTGCTAATATAATGACCTCAAAAAAGAAAAAGCTTGTTTAAAAAAAAAAGTTAGAATCTCTATGATTTCACACCTGGTTGATTTGGCGATGCATGTTCGTTTGGTAGCAGTGACAAGTGCAAAGACTAAAGCTTCAAACAACAATTTGCAGCTGATCTCATGTTTGATTTCTCACTGTGCAGCGATGTCACGGTACACTCCTGTGTACACCGTGACATCAGAGCATAGTTCTCGAAGCTGTTGGGTCAGGGCTAAAATAATTATCATAAGCCCTCCCTCCTATAACAGGAAGAATGAATCACATGAAACGTCAATGACAGTTCATCTGGTCAGAGATGAGGGTTGCTAAAAAGCAGCTGTGTCATTATACAAATAATATTGAATGTTGCAGCTGTTCAGCCTTCATTTCTATGATGTCCAAACTTTTAAAATCCGAGAACTGAACTGAATTTTAACTTTATACTTCTATTCATAAATACAACATTTGAGCCAGTTCTGAAAAACCTTATCAAAAATCAGATAAGGAAAATAAAGGTTTTGTCTTGGATTAAAAGCTTCCACCTCCACTATGTTTCCCTGTTCAAACAAAAATCAAGTTTAGGAGGACAAAAGATTTTACGCCAGGAGAAATTCTAAGTGGTCCATCGAAGGTCAGGCCAAATATGAGGTGACACTCAAAAGATGAGTGGGTGTTTTTTTCCCCTTCTTGCTCTATTGGCAGGTAATTATATTAAAGGTGCATGATTTCAAGGTCCCAGTCTTTTAAATGTGATAAAGTATAATCTGCCTTCTGTGGCAACATAGCTACAGTAGCTATGTGTCCTTTTCTGGGGTCAGCTTGCCCCCCTCTGCCTTGGCTGCGGTCTTTCCTTCTCTCCCTATGGTTGCTAGTTTGAAAGTCCAAAATATTTCATGTTGATGACTTCAAATACATAAAAGACAATAATTTTTTGGAAGTTGAAGGTGGCTAATAATTGCTCTTTTAAAAGTGCCATTCCCCGAAGCATTTGTTAACAAGTAGGTGGTCTGGAGCTGCCACTGGGAGCGTGGGCTGCAATGCTTTATGTAATCAGCAAACATATGTTATGCAAAGCCCTTTTGATGAAGTTGCTGTTGACAGGAAGGCGTACAGTGGCTGGAACCTTGGACCAAGGCAAAGAAACAGTTAACGTCGATACCTGATGCGTACAGCTGCACTGCATTTCCACAACGCTGCCTCTTGAAAACCACCCACATCAAGTGGCCATAACCCACTTGGAACCCAATAATACTCATTCGGATAATATCTCTTATTACTTCAACCTCTTCAACTATGCAACTTAAAATACGACAAAGCTTTTAGGCCAAGGACAAGAAAAGATTTATATTCTGTGGCCCACCAGGAATTTTCCATTATCTCAGTGTACTGCTTTTAGTGTTGAATAATGTTATGAAGGCTGAGAGTGTTTTATAAATGAACATGTCAACCACATATTAAAGAAATGGGAACGTACTTTGACCATAGCTGACTCTATTTCACTCCAGTTAAATTCAACTATGTGGTGTTTTCACCAATCAATCATAAATCCAAGTATGTAATCTCAGCCCCCCTGACATCCTTAATACACTGACACTTTTATTGTTTCAAAACCAGATACTGCTTTGTGGCTACCTGCACCTGATTCATCTTCTCTGGGCCGAGTAATGTCAGGCCAACAGAGCATCACTTCCAGAGAGGGATGAAATGCCAGGAATATTCCTGACCATGTACCCCATTCCCAGTTCCTGTTTATATCAGACCTCGTGTGCCCAGGCTCAAGTGCTCCTCTATGGGATATACTATATATATATATATACATATATGTTTTCAAGACAAAGAGAAAATAGGGCATCTGCTTCTATTGATTTTTTCTAAGTCTGCTCTGAGTCAGTGACCATGGAAAGATTCATATATTCTGGCTCCCTCTCAAACTACACCATAGATCTGTTTTTCAAACCCTTGGGGTGTTATTAAGTGTTTTCACTTTTGAGAAATTGCAAAATGTACTTTAACTTTCTTTTGTACCAAATTCCATTATTGTCTTCCTTTTCTGCATGACCACATAAAAAAAAAGCTATTTTTCCATTTTGTCAGTTCAGTTTAAAGTTTTTGTGCTGCATTTACCACTGCAGTAAAACCCACAATGCTGTTATTATGCACAGCATTCATTTGAGTGACACAGCAGTAATTTCCTATTTAATGATTGCATTGTCCTCTCCTCTCTTCATGGACATTAACTTTTATTGTATAATAGCTTGGCTGTGACGCTACACTAAGTTTGCCTTTATGGTTGTTCATAAACATTGACCACAGTTGCACATTATGGCCGACATTTTTAAAGTGTTAAGTAAAACAAAGTCTTTGAAATTGTCTATGATGGGGGTGTTTGGGTCTATACACATCTCAGATACTTGAAACTAAAATCCCTGGAAATGGAATGGCTGTAATAATTAAGGTCGATGGTAACGGTGTAGGAGTTTATAACCACAGAAATGAGGTGCACAGACTTAAATGGCCTCTACAGTACTTCCACTGAAAATGAATCAGCACATTTAAAAGTGAGATTTTACAGAAAAAACATAAATGCCATCTGCTATCATATGAGCATAGTTCCATAACTAGGTGCTGTGACTACAAATGCATTGAAGAAGAACATGAGATGCAGTTGAAAGGTTGTACTACTGTAGACAAACAACTGTATTTAGCTAAGCTAGAAAAACGGTTAGCCTGTCTCTCTCCCAAACACAAAAAATATGGATATCAACACCTCTAAAGTTCACTAATTAGAATGTTATCAAACAAACACAGAGATTAAATATTAAATGAGAATAAAATGTCTTTAGAGGTATTAAACTTTGGGTAGAGCCAAGCTAGTTGTCTTCCACTGCTTTCACTCTTGCATTATTGCCAGGTTACATCTTCACCAACCAGTGACGTGCGGTGAGGTTGACAGCTGGTGAGGCACAAATATTAGTCAGATTTACAAATACAAATGAACCGTTAACAAATTGTCTGTTAACA
>NW_018127993.1:417767-427791 GCF_001952655.1 Monopterus albus
CTGTTTGCCTCACCGAGTAACTTTTTTACTGTGTTTTATGGTTAATCTGGAGCCTAAACACGTTACAGAACTACATTTTATACATTATCCAGATTATGGCAAGGCAGAGCATATAATCAGAGTGTTTGAAAGCATTTTATTTGTGACATATAGAGGGACAGCGACACACTATTTGCATCGTATACAGTTTGTGAGGATTACACGATCCACCGAGAGGCACAGCAAAGTGCTGCCTCATCGCGCATCTCCTCCATGTATTTGAAAGGGACATACAGAAATTCTGCTATTCTTTATTGAAAAAAAATACTTCAACATCGGATTCGAACGGCAAAAGGGCCTACAACACACACCAGCCCACAAATATTAACATTTATTATATTTTGGTAAACTTTTTTTTCTTTTCAAGATTGACCGGGGAGGCTCTGCCTCACCTGTCTCCCCTGACCGCACGTCACTGTCACCAACAGTAAGACTTCCAACCCTATGCATTTTCTCTTGAACATCGAGACAACGAGTGAATGCACGTAGTTCAAAATGAGCAACAAAAGTATCATTTTCTTAATGTGGTCTTTGTTGTTATTGTTTTTCACTGAAGTGATCACCTTCAAACTTTGCTGTCGCTTTGGTCGTTTTCCTGTGAAGTCTGCCACTGCTCACATTCGAAGATTTCCGTCTACCTCTGATCTGCAATTCAAATGGGAAGAATATGCAGAATCGGCCAGATGGTGTATCCCAGCCTGTTATTCCCCAGTCCATCAGAGAGCCCTTTCTGTGCCTATTCTTCTGCACTCCCTTTAACAAATACTTCCAAAATATTTACAAATCTCAAGATGTCTCAGATGAAGTGATTTGCCCATAATTAGAAGACTGACTCCATCATTTTTCACATCACGTCATATGTTAAGATGTACATGCTGTGATCCAAATACTAATATTCAGTGGCTTCTCTGTTTGATGTTGAGCCAATCAAAACAGTAGGATTCCCATTTTCACCAGACCCCTAAGATTTCAAACATGTTGACTTTGTCTATTTGTTCGTGTGTACTCTGCCAGTTCACTCATAAAAATCTGTCAATCACAAGACCATCAACCCATCCAAAGACGGGCCAGACATCCGGTGTTACCGCCCTGAATGCTTAAGCAACTTTCGCCTGCCAGCCCCTGGCTTTCATTGAACAAAAAAAGGAGCAGGAAATGATCATTTGCATCTCTGCCAACCTGTCAAGTCAAACCCACACCGACAAAATGAATGCTGTCAAGCCCTGATGTGACGGGGCGATTTTGCGCACACATGCCAAAGTGTGTCAGGAACTCATCTCCCCACCTGTCCTTCAACAGCGCCACAGGGTGCCACCTTGCTTTTACTCGCTCTTGCTGATGAGAGGGGGGCATGGTGCCTTGCCCCTCCCGACTCCCCCAAAATAGACCCCATGTCTCGTGTCCTTTCTGGCAGCAGCTGAGTCTTCATCATCATGACACACTGTCAGAAAGCTACGCAAAGTAGCAATTTGCCCAGGTATCTGCAATCCAAATTTTAAATACAAGTGAGACATGATCCCCCTAAATTTAGATCAAATCCCATTAAGCTTGCAAACATCAGTGACACACTGGTGGAGGGTGTGGACTCAGTCTCACACAAGATGCTCATGCACTGCAATCTTCAGATGCTACAGTACTTGCAATTCATACACTTGTGCTCCATCATGTTGTATTATTTTGTAGATTTTTGAGCAGAATTAGTGAAACACAGCTGTCAGCTGCTCAGTTCTGAGACAGAGATAAGTGAAGTTTGTGTGTTCCATGTGGGAAACGTGTTTTTGTACAAACATGAATAAAATCCTAATAGAAATAAATATATGCTCCAACTCACTTGTCCTGAAAATAACAGATATATAGTAGATGTATGTACAGTATATAGGGAATACACTGTTATGATTACATTTCTTGGCTGTGGCTAAACATGCTGCACTGTTTTCCTGAGTTAAAAGACTGTGTAGAGTAGACCACATCAGGCTGACGCCAGATTTATTTGACCTATAGGAAGCTTTTCACACCTGCTTTTAAATTTTCACAGTGCACCTTAACAGCTCTTGATAAAGGGTGTCACTGTCATGCCGCTGGGGCATAGAAACAAGCTGTTTAAAAGCACTAGAAACACCAATATCAGTAGATATTCTCCAGAAAAATAAAAGAAATATGTCCATTACTGCAGCAGTGATAGCAACATCAGATGCTTTGTATTGTCTGGGTTTTGTAACATCCTGTTTTCACTCAGATATCAGACTACACGCTAATGTAAATCCCATAAAATGGAACCCATAAGGCAAGCTCTGAGATTCTTGATTAAAAAGAGTAGATTACTGTAAGAGCCAACTTGGCTGCACCATAAACATAACTCATACATGCTGCTGCTGAAAGTGAGCATTATGGGAAAATTTGCAGCCGGGCCTCCCCTCCCTTTTCCCAGATAACATGGCACTCGAGGGCCTTCCTTGTACATATCATTGCTGCCCTCTGCAGTTCTATACCCAATTGCTTCCTAATGAACATGACACAGCCAAATGAGTTGATAAAGCAAAAAAAGGCTCCTGTATGACAATGTTGAGCTTCTACATTGACCAGGCTTTTGTGGAAAGCATTATTCATTTATTCTTATAAATATAGAAGAGCCATTTATAGTGATCAGATGTACTGCAAGCTCCAAATGTTCCCTGCATGTCATATCTTAATTATTAAGTCCCAAAAAATCTGCTCAAAACATTACATTGCAATCTACCGAAGATTCAGAGCTCAGTTCTTAACTTTTCGTTTCTAGGACATGTCCTATTTTTTATTCACTAAAGCCCAGATCCACAGTGACATAAATGTTCAGCCCACACCTGTGGTGTGATGTGCTTTGACATACAGCTCAACTCTTCCCCTTGGGCCTGCCCGCTCACCAACCTGCCTGGCACATAACAGGAGAATGCAATTAATGACAGATGGCCAGGCGATGATCACGTCCTTGAGCTGCGAGCCTTATTGGCACCTACTGCTAATTGTATCACATATAACGCAACTAAAAGCATAATAAATCTGGGGGAGAGTGGAATGTTTAATGCAAGCCCTCTCCTCTTTTTTGAAGCGGTAAATTGCTTTGGTCTTGAAATATCTCCAACCTTATGACACCGATACTGCATTAGCTTAATTGCCTTTTTCTCTGCCCAGGTTCTTGAGTCCTGAGAAACACAAAAAGAAGAAGGGGGAGCAGCGGCTAAGAAATTGTAGGGATCTTTATGCCGATTAACAACAACTGTGGCCGATTTGGTGCCAACACCTGCTATGAAGTGATTTCAGGTGAGGCGTGAAATTATGATGCACTGTGGCACAATTGTCAAACACTGTTAAAGGCTTGCACTTGTATTGTGTCACTAACAATGAGATCAACAGTACAATATATTATCAAATACTGTACATGACATTTAACTATGGCTGCCCCCTGATCATCAAAGAGTTGAGTCATTGGTCGAGACATCCATCAGTTGACTCTTCCAGTTGAGCCTTTGTTTTTATTTTATTTTATTGTTTGTCATCCAGTGTGCATTACAGTAGAAGGAAGCCCCAACCCCTGTTAGTTTGTTGTCTTCTTCTCCTCATTTTGCTGTGCCAAGCAGGAATTTGCTCAGTGCTTCCCTCTGTGGTGGTGGGGGATGCATCTGACTTTTATTGCTTTTTAAATGCTCAGAAATATGTTCCTGTCACTATTTAGCATTTAAATACTGATGTTAATGTGACCAAAATCATCACATAGCAATCTTGGCCATGTATATTAAAAAGCCACACTGAAGAGCCGACTGACGAAATCCTTAGTCGGGTACATCCCTACATTTAACTACATGACAAGTGGATAACAGACAGACAGAGACAGATAGACAGACCATTATAGTTAACTTTATGAAACTCCATTAGAGGAGGCTCACCTGAATAGTCTCAAAAAGCCTAGCAAATACTCATGTCCATGTGGACAGCTTGTGTCACTGCAGGGTTTTCCCTCAGCACCAAGTGGCACAGCCCAACCTTCCCATCTCACCCTGGGCTCGTTATGGGAAGAATGATGATGATGTCTTAGAGCAGCTGCTGCTGCTGAGCCATGTTTCCTCGCCAACGTGCTAAACGAATTCTCGACACGTAGCTGCTTACAGTTACATGCTCTCAGGTGCGAGCATCACCCTAACCCTACATCTCTAAAACCATTCACCATAGGTTGATAAAAAAAGAACATGCATAAATTATGGCACTAGTTATAACCAAACTACTTAACATGAAGCCTTTACAGTAAGATGTTCATGGCCTATCTCAAACAAATGTTCATGCACTCTACACACAATCACTGGCTGATATCAATTTGTACATGGACAACAGGGTCCAGGCATCCAAGTGATATGTGAACTGACTATATTTGTTAGCTATTATTCATTCATTCATTCATTTTCTACCACCACTTAGTCCCTGAACGGGGTCACGGGAGTGGGTGGGGTGGGGGGCAATCCCGGCCGGCAATCGGGTGAAGGCGGGGTACACCCTGGACAGGTCGCCAATCATCGCAGGGCTTGTTAGTTACCCTTTAATATTTTTGTGCTTTTAATTTGAGCCAGAAAAGAACTGCAGATTATTGAACAAAAGATAAAACACCATGCAAAGACCCTGTGGTCATTTTAGGAGGAGGTGCAATCCTGTATTTTACTGTGAACACAAAGATGTGTTGAAATATTTAAATCTGCAAATATGCTTCAATTTTCCTTTCCCTCACACTTAATTCCCTCACTCACTCCATTTGTATTTTTCACTGGCTGATCTACAAAACACTCGTCTCCTATGATAACTTTTCCCTTAACCTACAGACCTAGCAAATTAGTCTTAGCCTTCCATTTCACTGTAGATAATGCAACAACACAGGCATGGAAATAAGCCGCTAGACAAAGTGAATGCCCACGATGTAGAGTACAAATCTTATTTGGCCAGTGCCAAAGAAAGCTGAGTGTGCAGTGAGGCTGCTTGCTCTGGAGGAAAAAGGGAGATTTATTAACATATTTAATTAGATATATTGAAAAACCAGGGACCCTGAGGTTTAGATATTTGGATGCAAGGGATATTGTTCAGAGAATTTGATCAAAATGCAGAAAATGATTCAGATTTTCAAGAAAGTGTCAACAGTTATCCCTAAAAGGCAATTAGTGTTTTTATGTGCAACACAGTGCAAACAAATTGGGGAAGAAAAAAAAACTAAGCTAGAAACTGATACAGTTGGTTAAAAGCAAATGACATGCAGATACACATGCTTACGAATTGCTTTAAAACTCAGGGAAATGAAAATGCCTGTGACCGCTGTCGTTTTCATTCCAAAACTTCATTTGAATTCCTTTTCTCACAGGTGCAATCACCTTTATTTGCATTGATCAAAGTTATTCTCCTGTGCTAAAAATTACTTGTTCAATTCTCCCCATTTGAGATTTGTTTAACAAGCAGATAAGCTAGAGCTTTACGTATATTCCCATCTACTTGCCTACACAAAGCAGGATTTCTACAAAAGCACTGAACAGCAGAAGAAATGACTAAGTGGACTGTTGCAGTGGTTGCTCAGCTGAGTAAGCACAGCAGGACCAACCTCCCCTCACCACAGAGAAGATGCGAACTGGCCAAACTAACCTTTAAAACCGCTGAGGCAAAGAGAAGGGGTGAAGCAGTACCCACCAGCCCAGTGCCTGTGCAGCCGGCCTCACAGCGCCACATGTGCTGTGAAGAAAGGATTTCCACTGAACATTCCACAGAACAGACCACGGCGACATTTTGGGGTGTGGGGTGGGGCACAGAAGGAGAAATCAATAGGAGTGTGTGAGAAATGGTCTGAATGGCTTGCATTTCCTCACTGGTCATCAAAAGGTTATTTTACACCCAAAAGCATGTATTGATTGCACGCACTCAGCATGGTCTCTCAGAGAAGAGGAATATCTGCTGGGGGAATTTACACGGTTTTTATTTTTTGCATTAGGAATAGAGTGGGCGTTGGGGACAATCAATGTTGTTTAATGCAGCTGCGGGGATGAAGCCATGAATCACAGGCTCTGGGGCTATTACATTTTATTTGGCATTATCATTGGCGAGCCGAAGGGCCCGGCAAATCTTCAGTTATTCAACATATGGAATTAAACTTCCATGACGACTCTCATGATGGTGCCAAACATAGCTGGCACCAACATGCACATCAATTACAGAACTGGCTGTGCAGATATGATGACTAAACATAAGACAACCACACTAGAGGAACAGATAGAGCTGAAAGATATTTGGTCCCACTTTCTAACAAATAAAATAAAATAATGACTTAACATTCAAAAAAGGCCCAATAGTAATGACTTCATTGTTAAAAACTCACCATCCAAGAGAGATTAACAACAAGTCACCTGGAATACCGATCTTAGTAATGTCTGATAATTGATCTGCAAGGCGCTGGTAAATGTTTATTAACCATGATGCTTTTTATAAGGTGGCAGCAAATGAAGAAGAACCAAAAATAAATACTTCACTATGAGCTGAAATAGTGGGAATGTATAAAACAACAACACCACAATTGAAATTTCATTTCAAAGCCAATGACAGTTTCACCTTGCCTGGAACTTTTCCTAAGCAAAGCAGACCATAGGATATATGCTACTGTCAACCGGCTTGTATAAATTGCCTTAGCAGTTTGAGATGATCGGTTCCACCAAAACATGCATCATCATGACATATTACTATGTTGCTGCAGCAGTAGAGCTCGATTCCTCAGCAGGTACCTGAGCATGTTCAAAGTGTTTTATCTTGCAGTATGGTTGATGAGAAAACATTGGTGGATCAGGGCCAAGATCCACTGCACTAGTTAAAAAAAAAATTATGCCAATTTTGCTGATGAAGAAAAATTAACAAAGAGTTCATGGATCATTTTCACTCTCCCATCATCACCCTGTTCACAGATACTCATCGACATGGCCCACATAGCCAAGCAGCAATCCTGTGGTTCAAATGAATAATTCAACCATAACCAATAAGCCAATGCTCCAGCGCTCTGCCTGTGACATAAAAACGATAGCATCCCCACTTATGTCTGTTGAAATTACAGAGATTAATAAGAGCACACAAACGTCAGCACACTGACAAACAACAAGCAACACCGTTAATTTGTGCACCTTTGGAGGAGGAATCCATTTACCAGCGGCTTTGATGTAGGGGGCAGAGAATTCTGAAGCTGAGTCCCCTCCAAAAGTGGGTTTGCTTGATCTGATTTACCTGACTGAGAATGCTAAATATTTTCTAACAGCTGTGTGTCAATCAGTGTTGTAAAACATTAGAGCCAAGGGGAAATGTGGGCAGTAGTCTATAGCCAATTAGCACTGATATAAGAGATCATGTTATTTTAATGTGAAACAACTGAAAGCTGAGGAATCTGTATCACCAGAACATAATGCAAAAAAAAGTCTTCAAAACATAGCGTGCAGTTTTACAACATATTTTGTGCACTGGACCTACAAAAATAAAATATAGATCAAATACAGTACATTTCTGCAAACTTCCTATAACATGCACATAAACACATACGTGTTGAAATGATTAATCAATCACTTGGATTGATGAATTAATGAGAAAGAATGAGTCTCTCCAGACATGCCAGCAGCTCTGTGAGGCATAGACATAGCAGTGCTTTAAGCTAACATGGTAACACCAGCATGCTAACATGCTCAGATTCTGATGTTTAGCAATTATGTTGTGTACATTCCCTTAGTTTGGCATGTTAGCATGCTAACATCTGCTACTTACTATCATTCACAAAGAAAAGGAATTGATGGAAATGCCAGGTATTTGGTTATAATCCAGAGTATTCTCCCATTTAAATGTTGGCTTGATGATAGTGCAAGTTAAGGGACCATCAAAAGCAGTAGGTTTTATTCACTGGAGACCATAAATGTCGGCACAAAATAGCCAATAGCTGTTGAGATATTTCAGCCTGGACCAGTGGACTGAACATCATTCATTAGTTCCAGCTATTCAAGTTTGAGGATTTGCATTTTTTTCTGTTTATATTTTTAAAAATGGAATAATTTTGGGTTTTAGACTGTTGATCAGATAAATCACACACTGTGATGTTATCTTGGGTTCTGGAACATTGCGTTGAGCATTTTTCACTGTATCCTGACATTTTACAGAGAAAATGATTCATCCATCAGTCAAAATATATTGAACAGTTCAGTCAGAAATGAAAAACATCATTACATGCAAGCTAGTTTTTCCCATTTCGTTTCATTCTCTTTCTCACACGTATAAAAATCACTGATGAAAATGCTGTTTGTCAACTGTGATGACACCACAACCACCCACAGGAGACTGTTACTACATCCTCCTTATCCTCATTTATATGTGTATATGGCACATGTAAATAAGACGTGTACACAGTCGCCTCTCCTACATAGTTAGAAAGGGTCAAATGCACTTAGAAATGTTACTGGATCCATCTAAGAAATCAAGTGCTTTTACATTCAGACTAGAGCCGACTACAGAGACGAGATGGACACCTTAATGGTAACGGCCGTCCTCATATACCTTATTTTGTCTTTCTTGTGGCACAGCGGAAGCCCTGGATTACTAGGAATCAAACATTTTCCCATCTTTACACAAGAGTTAACTGAAAAACGGTGCTGATGTGTTCACTGCAGCTACAGAGAAAAGGGACGTTTGCTCCTTAGGCTTGACAGTTTGATGTTTTTACTGCTATTGATACAGAAAAGCCACACACAACTGATAAATAACTCAAGTACTGTAGACTGCGGTGCAACCAAACACTGCAGCTATACATCGGTATGGCTTTCTCTTGACAGGGAGTGATTGATCACAGGCCGACATGAGATTTCAGGATGAAAACAGCAGGTGTCTTCTCTGGAGGAGGATGTCAAGTAACAGAGCGGTGCGCCTGCTGATGAAACCGGCAGGCCGGCAAAGACACAGAAACCAGAGCCTTCACTCGCCCACGCACCTTACGTGACTAGAGATATTCAGTTGATGAACCTAAGACTGCGGATGCAGCAGCTCTTGCTGCCGCCGCCGCTGCCCTGGAAGTCTGTTACACTGCTCTCCTGCCGTTTTGAAATGATGTTCATTTGAAGTATTCTGGTTTGTGCCAGCTGCACAGAGATATGTCCTGACCAGTGTTAAAGTGACAAGGGTGAAGGCTCCTTTTTCAGTGATTATATGACTACAAATTGTCTGTTTTGATGGTTTTTAGATGGCAATTTATTCCTTAATTGGAGGAAACTTTTTTCTGTTTTTACACCCTTGACTTATGAATTGCTCTCAGTCAAAATAATACGCCTCTTTCTACCCTTTACATCAGTCAGAGAAAAGCCGTCTTAAAATTCCCCTTACTGTTAAACCAATAGACTGATTTAATATAGCACCCTGTTATCACAGCAACCAACACTGATAAGACAGACTTTCATCACAAAGCTGATGTTTAAAAGGGACAAAGCATGTAAAATTTCATGTGCTGCACATTCATCTCCCCAATTGTACTGCTGTCTGTGTCACCCTGATTATATATCTACAGAATCATAATGCAAGGAGCGTCTGGAGCATGAGGCATTGATTGATTACATGGATATCACATCCCATCAAAGACATCAGTGGGGTCCTGGCAGGCTTAAGTAAATTCAGACATGTTTAGGCAGGCCTTTGATACTTCAGAAAGGTTGAGGCGTTTGTGATAACATCTCCTGACATCTATTCATGTGGCGGTCTGAGCATGTGAATGCAGCATGTTGGAGGTTTTTTAAAGGGCAGTGGTGACTGTGGAAAGGGAAAGGCATGTTTGAATCATGCCATTCTATTATAATTCATGACAACAGAGAAAACTGTTGTGTCTCATAACCATAAGGGGGCATTGCTTGTTTTACAGTACATTTCTTCTAGTGAGCTCAATTAAAAAAAATATTTAAAAAAAGACCTAAAATGCCTTTAAGCT
>NW_018127993.1:427823-440365 GCF_001952655.1 Monopterus albus
GAGGTTTTTTCACATGACTGGTCTCATTTTAGACTGAGCAGAGGTCAACATAAACAACTCCAAGAGGGTCCAAAGGATGTAATACATTACTGAAGTATAGAATCAGGGTGAAGCAGTTTAGGGGGAGATGAGTTCCCACACTGAAATGCTCACCTACTCCTCAGACGGGAGGGTCAAGGTTGGGAAGTAATCCAGTAAAGCTGATTAACTGCATTGCTGTAATACGGGGGTCGCAGTGTTCTCAAACGCTGGGAGAGGAAGGAAAACTGGTAATTGTCCTTGGGAATCGCCACTGCTGGAGTAATGCCCATCAATCCAGTCATGAGTTATACTGACAACATTATTGCAGACTGGCAATTAAAGCTCAAAACTCTGCTGACTGTAATCTTTTGAGACATTTAAGTCTTTGGCTTGATGATGATGTGACTTTCCAAACCAGTAAATTGAGAACAAGGCCAAGATGCATGGCAGTGCCTTCCCGAATGCTGCGAGACTGGCCTTGAGGGTGCCAATCGCTCTGTTATGGAAATTGCATTGGCTACTTGTCAATGGTGATGTCTTGGGAGGCAGGGCCACCTAATTGGTTTAAAAAGTATTGTGCCATTGAGGGGGGAGCATATCAGTGTTTGCTATCCAGACTAACTGGGGGATTTAAAGAGCCAAGCCCCATGAGAGGAGAACACTGACTATGAATGTGATCTTTAAAGGACACTTTGTGGTGTAGCTCAACGTCTTCAGCAGCATGTGTGTTCTTATGGAGTTGTCATGATGCAGGAGGTGAGCATATGTAGACAAAACCATTTTGTGGTTTCAGCTGCATATTGAAAATATAAATTGGAGTAAAGAGCTACATATACGGAGATATAAAGAAATACTGTTTGCAAATTTTTGTACACAGAGGCTCTGAAAAATTGCTAATAATAATCACTTTTAAGTGCACAGGTCTTAAAGGACCCCAGCATTTTATTTTTCAAACTAAAAAAAGGTCATGTCTGTCTGTCTCAGCTTTGCTCATCTCCCACCTCGTTTTGCTTTTAAATCTTCATAATTGTTTTCTGTTCTGTCCTATTGCTTCTCCTCCTAGAAGATACAGTAACTTGGAAACTAAAGAGAAATTGATTCTACTGCCCTTTCTCTGAATAATTTACGTTGTACTCAGCTAATCTTCAGTAAATTGTGGTCCAAACTTATAAAGGTCATGGATCTCGGTAGTTTGCGAGGGACGCTGTCTGTCCGAGCTCATCAGTGTTTAGGGTTGGCACACGGGACGTGACAGACCGCATGGAGGTTGATCAATGTGCCAACAAAGCTATTAGGTAACTGCTGCTGAAAGGGCAAGTGTGTTTAAGTGAGCCACCGGGGGTTTCCATCGCTGAAATGGAACAACCGCCATCTGAGTAACTAGTGGTGGTGTGTTTACAGCCACAGCGGGTCTCATCAAATATTAGACACTGGAGGTGTTTAATACAATGACAACATGTCACGTTAAAATTAAAACTAAAATTAATATTTGCTAGTAAATCAGTATATATGGCATTGGTGTTTAACCCGTATACTCAGGGTATGTGTGTGGGCTGGCACTCAATATAATTCGTAATAAAACTCTCATCTTCCACACAGACAGTTAACCAGCTACTGTCGACACTGTTAGCCATTTACAACCATCCATGATTTGAGCGCCTCATATGCTACTCAGTGATTCTGTACGTTACATAAATCCAGTCACGGGGCTACATTTCTGAGATTACGGGACCACCTGCTGCTTTGAGTTTTGACAGCAACACATTATTATTTGCCAACAGCACAACTGGATCCATGAAAGAAACAGAGCTAACACAGCTAGATCCCATCTGTGTATAATAACACATTACTGACCTGTGCAGGAGCTGCTGACTCGGCACATTTTAATGGGATGGGACAGAACTCAGATAGCTACATCACTTGGCAGACCTCATCAGAAAGGGGAAGTAATGGTCTGGGTGAAGACTTTCTTTGTTCAGTACCACACTACAGAGTTCATGGCAACCTCCTCTCAACTGTCAGTCAGTTGCGGCCACGGGAACCAAACAAACACACTGTTCCCACAAATGTCCGAAAAGGTATTATGCTTTTAGATAATATCATCAGCATCATTTGTGTTTAAATTTCCTGATAGAAAAAAGCGAGGAGATGGATAACCTAATTTTAGTATGGTTTTAAAAAAAGACTTTTGTGTTTTCACAGTGTGATGTTGTCCAAGCACTTTCATCATCTTCCTGGCTACAGCATTACCAAAGCCTTTCTTTTAAGTGATATCTAACTTTCTATCAGACCAGTTCGTTTCTCAGCATCACTGGCTCATTTTTGGCAAATGAAAGCCCAGAGCACTATTTCAAACATTTAAAAAAGGTCACAAAGATGTAGAGGGAAGGGCAGTCATGCCCCCCTCCCCCCTCCATCACCCTGTTATTGATGTGTGTCCAGGAGGAACAGTACAGGACAGGAGTGTTCGAACGTGTGACAACCCCCATGGGGAATCTGTGGGTGCTAACTAATGCAATTTAGTAGTAAATCCAGGGAAAGTAAACAGCCAACCAACGCAGCCCCTTTTCTTTTTACTTTTACACATAAACATTTTAGAATAGGTGGCAATATCTGCTTAGTGAGTCAGGACAATTAATTCCCATTATGGGTGGCGTGAGCAAGTCCCTGAATCAGGCCACATGTGGAATGATGAGGGTTATGCATAGAGAAATGAAAACAGATGAGACACACAGAGGAGCTGTAATTGGAAAGTGTAGGGGGAAACGAAAGGAAACAAACAGTGGGGCTATGTACTGTATCTGTCCCTCTCACATGATTCAGTCCCCATCTCAATTCATGCTCCACAATTCAATACAAATATTATACATAGTCATTCAGTGTAACATGACTATAACAGGATAAATCAAATAAAAAAAACCCACGCACAAAGACAACATTTCAATAAAAAAATAAAATAGGCTTGTCTTCATTTCTGGCAAAACGCATGGCAAATAATAAATGGTAAATAAAAAAACTGTCTTATCCTTTTCCTATAAAATACAGCAGTATATGTTGCTTGTGACAGCAGGTTAATACGACCAAGTGTTATGTGTCATAGCTTAGTGACATCTAGTGACTGCTATTAATTATGACACGAAGAAAAGAGCAAGTATAAAATCCTGAACCAAAGTAATTTTAGTGCCTAATCATAACCAAGTGTTTTGTGTGGCAAAACGTAAAAAAACCATGATGGTTTCATAATCGTGGCATCATATTTGCACAACAAACATCAGAAGCTTGCTGCTAGCTAGTCTGCCGTTGTGTTTATGGCTGATTTCCATGATGACAAAGGTCCATTAAGCCTGGTAATGTCACGTACATTGTCATTAATTTTAGAGGCATTGTTGCAATTCATCCCACGACTATAGGAGTTTAATGATATGAGAGGGAAGGCACAAACGACCATATGAGGGTCGTCCAGGTTGGCAGACATGCTGCTCTCAGTTCCAACAAACGTTTTTCACACATCTAGCAAAGATGGCTGCATCATCAACCCTGTACAACAATCTTTATTGAGCTATTAAAAGACCAACTCCAACTACATGAAATAAACTATAGAAACTATCATCCCATACAGCAATTATCCCTGCAATGTCCTGACATGCCATTGGTTCATTTCCAGCCTCAAACCTCATGACCATGCCTCTATTTATTTTAAATATGATCTAATCTGATCTGACTGAGTCACAGCAGTGGCAATCTAACAGTTAGTAATGCCAGTTATTTCCAAAATATAATTTCACTTCAATCTAGTAACTGACCTGCCCCAAAGATCGGCACTAACACTACATCTACATAATTAATGACCTGCTTACCAGAAACGACTCAACTTTTTTCCTACCACAGGTTTTTTTTTTCTTGGTCCACAATTAAAGCTGCCAACTGAGAAACGCAAACGCACAATTACAACAAACATACATCATCACGGATGACACTAATATTCTCGGACAGCACTATGAGGGCGCCAAACCCTGGTGATGGTCAAAAGATCAGAATTGTAAGTTTCTGTAACAACAGTGGCAACAGTTACTGTGCATACTGTAGTAAAACATACAAGTTTGTCAGAACACCAATGAAACTAGTGGGTACTTGTCTACATGTTTGTCCACATGTCAGCCCTGTGATAGGCTGACCTTTAGACTGGCGACCTGTCCAGGACCCTACCTGAATAGGCTCCATCCCCCCAACGAACCTATTCAGGAATAAGTGGTATACATAAATGATGGAAGTGCTACAAATACAACTCTGATACAGCAATTAAAATGGTAAGTCAATTTACAATTCTATGACAACAGAATTTACAGCACTGCTTTGTCCTAATTTGTTTTGTTTATGTGTGTCGCTCTGTATGTGAAAAGACCTTAAGAGGATTGGGAATTGAGGGAATAAACAAATTTGGACGCAGCTTATTTTTCTGTTGACATCTGGTGGAACACAGTAGTAGACTAGCATGAATCATATCACTGAAGCTGTTTATGCAATGCAATGCAATGCAGGGACGATGAAGCACATAGGCAGTGGAAAACTGGCCCTGGGCATTAGGTAACAAACAATTTCTGCTGCTTTATTCTGCTCTATAGTGGTGGTATGACTGTGGTAAACGCCTTTTACAATTCTGCTCTCAAAAACAACAATACAATCGGCTATGTGGAAATAATTATACAGTACAAAAAAGCACAGGGCGCATATTCGGTTTCTTTTTCAACAGGCTTACTTATCGATTTCTACATAATTCATCGATTAGTCATGCATTTGCATGAGTCAAGGACGTGACCACACCCTCTTTCATTGCCCCACAAGGAAGGCTGCAGCTGCTTAAAGGGCCAAATCACACAGAGGTGAGCACTCTTGGTTGTGTTGGGCATAGTAAGTGCTTTGTCATGCTGACAAGTCAAATCATTTGGCAAAAGCAATAAAGATGAAGATGAGAAATGAGTTTGATAAGTGTATGTGTGCACTCATTTGCCATGGTTATTCAGCACATAATTTATTCACCGACTCACTCGCATTCCTCAGATTCGGCACAATTACACGAGCATCTATTCTCATCGTCAACACAACGAGTTTTCCTGTGCCTCATTTTGTGAAAGTCTGTGAACATAAGCGTAGTTTTATGAAAAAGGAGCACAGTTTATTCCATTGTTGTTTGAGAGGCTTCTTCCACAAGTGGTGCAAAGAATTTAGCTTTTTAGATTAAATTAGATTAAAATATAATGTTCCATCAGATGTGCTGACTGTTTATTGACACAAGACAGACTGACCCATGGGTCTGAATAAACAAAAAATACCAGCCATGCTTTTGCTGATCATGAGTTAAAAGCTTAAAACCCCATTTCTACCAAAGGAACTTTCCCTGGGGAACAGGAGCCTTTTGCGGAACTTAGGCAACTTCCTCTACCTGTGTTTCCACTGAAGGAACCAGATTTTAAATTTAGTTCTGGGACATGCAGTAGTTCCACCCCCTCAGAAAAGTCCCCAGTCAGTGCTAGTACCTTCTAAAGGACTATCAGGATGAAGCCTGCAGTGCTGATCATCACTGACTAGTCAAATGTAGTTAAATTTTATGTGAGGTCTTCTTACAAACCCTCTGCCGATAGCTGTGCTTTTGATACGTCAGTGGGCTAATTATTTGATCTTCCTGAGGCTTTGGCCCTGCTGCGCTAATCCAAATTATACTATACTCAAGGAACCTTGACCCCAGGAGGGTTGTTGGACTTCAGTTCCTTGGCATGAAAAGTACCAGGAACTTTCATACATCCACGGTCAAATCTACATAGTCCAAGCAAGATTATTTGTCTGGGTGCAGTTGCTTTTTAAGGCAAAGAGGTCTGAGCTGCCAGGTGTTAGTGCTCATTCCACAAAACACACAGCCAGATCTTGGACGCTGTTTAAAAGCATATTGGTGAAGAAGGTTTACTTTGCAGCTCCAGTAATCAGGTCTCACCTCATACCTTCATGAGATTTCACCATCTGGAAGTGTGAAACATGCTGTGATGTTAGTAAACACAGGTGTGACCTCCATCTCTGCCAAGCTCATATTTGTGTTATTTTAGGTCCCATAATGAATAGTTTTCCCCTTTCCTCAAATTCAGACAACTTAATATAACCATACTACAACTATAGTTGGCCTAGAATCAACTTGAGACAACACATAAATTATCCAAAAGCTGGGTCTCCACAGGTGATGCACAAACCACAGTAGGTGCAAGTATAAACTTCACACTAGAGCAGTGATGTGCTCCTGTCATTTTCTAGAATGTTAGAAAATCCTGACTTCACTTCACTGACCTAATTAAAACGCTACATACATGTTGATTCTCATGAATGTTCCACTGCATTTTGTGTAAACAATCAATTTCTTCTACTTGCTTAATCAGCCTGGACAGTTTCTGAGCACTACACAAGCCTCAAACAAACTCTCTGGCTTGTCTTGTCTATGCTGGCCATGGTCCATCCGGCCCAGATCAGCCATTCCATCGGATTATCATTGACAAGAAGTCTGGACCTGCTGAGAAAGGCACTTTCCCTCCTGATTCTCGATCTGACATTGGGACGGACAACAAACAGCTCTTTTCCACAGGGAGCGCAGCGCTCCATAATCCATACCGACCTTCCCTGGCTGCAATTCAGCTTTATTTTTAGATGGGCTGAAGAGGAGAAACCTAACCGTGTGTTGCTGATACAACAAGCACAGCAACCATTTACCTGCAGTACCATCGCTTTTATATTTAACAACAAGAAACATCTGCTTTTGTTGCTTGAAACATAAACAGGATCTGTTCAACTCCAAACTACTCCACATCCTCTCGATGACAGTACATGGAAACCCTTGAGCACGTAGTGGGGGTAGATAACATACATACTAAATAACATCCTCTACAATACCAAAACTGCTAATGAAAAACACTTGTTCTGTTTAACTTCCAACAAAGGTGAGTCATCAGATTGTAACAACACAACACTGTAAACACATCTCATGAACAGACCAAAGCCAACAATGAATTGATCGCAGTAACAATTGTTGCCACAGGCCTCCAATCATGTCCAAAAAATTGACACAAATACATCAATAAGCCACAGTGAAGCATCGGGTGACATGATTCTTCAGACCCACATGCACTGCCCTCCTGCTGCACCCACTGGTTCATGTGTTTTAATCCACAGCTGAGTGACACAGACAAATCAGAGAAGTATTATGAGACTAAAGGTTGTTTTTGTCTTTTCATTGTATTTGTTGACGATTAGAATAGTGCAGATTAACACCAACCTCGTCATCTAAGTTACAGGTTTTCGCAGCTTTTGTATTTACCTGTACATCTACATAAACAATTTAGTGTTTTTGTCACGTGCTAAACTAATTTCAGGCATTTTTAGTGTCTGACAGATAACGGTACATAATACAGTAAATTATCTGACAATTAAACAGAGATACTGTTCAGGTGGTAGTGCTACAACACAGTGAATTAAATACTCAGGAAGCAACGATCCAACATTTTCTCTCCCAGTGCTCATTCTTATACCTCAACTCTCATAATTATTACAATGTCCAAACCGTGACTCAGCAGTGCAATAACACCAAAAATGATTTAAATTACTTCTTGCCCCATTAAAATACTCGACTTTGTCTTCTCAATTTCTGACACATTAACCACCAAACTGATAATAATCGACTGAGACAAATTAGATATCTGATGTAGCAACTTCCCCTGTCCCACAGAGTGAAAGACCAGCATCCACTCAGTCGACTTTAAACAATATGTTTAAAAAAAAAAAACTAAAGCTGTTGTGTCTTTGTATTTTAATAAAAATCTTTAATTATTACAAAGCCTTCTCCACTATTTGCATACTTTGGTTAAGCATCAGGTACTGTCTAGAGACCAGGGCACCTGGAGCAAATTAAATGAAGTTTCATGGCAAATGTAATTTAGTGATGAATATTTTGGAATGTTAATATCAGAATAAGTAGGAGAAAAGAGGCAACTTTACCTTCAGTAGTGCGTGCCTGTCTGTACACTGTGTGGGTCTGTGTGTTGTTCATGACTGTGTGCTTTCAAGCAGCTGCAGTGCTTTCAAGTCTCAGAGTAAAAAGTACAGAACCAAGAAATGGAGAACAGGGGGAGTAAATGTTAAAATTACCATATTGATGGATGTTACAAAATAGGGGCTTCATCTTTTCCATCTGAATTTCAATGATGCATAATCACAATGGTCATTTGATTTTTCTATTTGCATAGCTCCCAGAGTTATTCAATTTTTAGGTCATTTTACCAACAAAGAAAAATTAAGACAAACTATCTATGTATTTATATGGGTCATGGTGACGAGCCATAAACTATCACTTGCTGTAGCACACTTGAAACATGCTGGAAGAAATTTTTAAATGATAACCCGCTAGGAAAAGATCACAGGTTTAATGGCGTCTTTCACAGGCTATGAACACGGGCAAACACACTGCTCAGACATCTGTCACCGACCGCCTCAGCTCCACATTCAGATTGAGACAAAAAAGTAAAACATGATCAATATATTCATGACTGCTCTGCCTGTCTGAAGCGACGTCAACAGATAAGAGCTGTAAAATCCATAAACTCCACAAACTACCAAAACCAGCTGCTACAAACTTGTTTCCAACCACATAGCAGAAAAGCAGAGCGACACTAACCAAATACTGGGGCAAAGCTAGCAGGTATCAGTGAGCGTTCTCTTATGACCACTTTGCCTCCACTGGACGTTCGTATCTCACCACAAAGGAATCCAAGCTAAAGTAAACCGCTCATCAACTGCAAGGCAAACACATTTACATAATTATAAGATAATAACATGATATCCCTAATGAACCCCAACCAGTACTGGATTTTTTAAATTATTAGTAATTTTTGCTTGACATAAGATCAGGATTACACCATCTATACATGTTACATGCAACAGCGGGTGTCATCAGTGACTGGTCATAGGCCAAGAATAGCTGGGACATTCGAGATTCCTGTTTCCAGTCATATGTATGTATTTTGAACATAACCACTCTTCTAGGTTGTAGGTTGTAGGATGTTCCATGGGGCCTCAAAGCCTGGACGCACCATTAAAGCTAACGAGAATGGGCTAGAATTAGAATGTACAGTAGATGCCTGGAATTTCTCTTGCCACCATAAATACTAGACAAACCCATCTGATTTTTTGTGAAGATTGTACCTATTATGATTCTGTAGTATGTCCAATATTCACCCAAGCTCGTTAATTGCCTAAACTGGGAAACTCTGGAGTCTTCTTCAACTTCTTCTATCTGCCAATTACAATAGTGAACAATTCCTTTCAGATGTCAACATCAGTTTTTGAGGGTTATAAAAAGAATTGGATGATATAAGGAAATAAATTTAGAATTTGAAAGTCATGGGGTCAACTAGCCCCCAGCTTGTGACACTCATGATACATTTGAGTCACAGAGATAACTTCTGCTAATCTGCGGAACTGGGACATGCTGAACTTTTTAACCCTGTCCCATCATTTGACAGCACTCCCCCAAACATTCTTCTTGTATGGATAAAGATGGTGACAGGAAACGATGTTGTCACTCTGGCTTTGTGTGAATGCAGCTCGACTTTTACAGAAAAATGAGAGCTTCACTTTCCTTAACTGAAAAGAAATTGTTTTACCCAAGAAACTGTCAAAAATTACATTTGCCCTGGACCAGAATGGATAATCGTTTTATTCTGCACCATTAGATGAATCTATGACGATTCGGGAAATGACATTAAATTTTGAAGGAGGCGACAATTTGTCAGGCTCTGAACAATTAATGGAATTTTAAGTCAGTAACAGTTCCCAGTATTTGCTTCAACATAGCACACAGAATAAACATCGGGACCCCATGACACAGCTGACTTGACAGCTATCACACACTGTACCACTCATTAAGGTAGATTAACTGTGTACTTTTGTGTTTGTTACTTCACAGGTAAAGATACAGATACATGTGACGTTTCATACAGACACCTGTGAGCACTATTGTCAGTGTACATTTGCTCCAATGTTTTAATTATCATACCCAGAGTTGCTGAGACAGTGTTTAAGCCAGTTGATGTTTTCTACAAAACACTGCTATAGATACATTCATTTTGTGTTTGCATAAGCTGTCCATAGATAGGCTGCTGCAGGTTCCTCGCTAAGGTCTCCATAGCAACACCTTGTCATCTATGTTTAAGTCAGCCTGTGTAGCAGTAGTGTCACAGGGAAATTCAGCCTCAGTACCCATTACAAAGTGACAGTGCAATTTACTTTACTCCTTAATCCTGTTTTCCCCCCTCAAAGAAGCATCACCACCTGCATTACTTAAAGGAAACTGAAAGAGTATTCCCAGTAACTTAAAAAGCTTTTTGTGTCAAAACTGATATTTTGGTTTATGACTGTAATTTTAAGCCTATATAGACCCAAATGGACTGTATACACACTGCTCTTTATAAGACATTTCTCCTAAATCACAGTGTATTTGCAGTTTGCCTGTGGCAGCCCAGAAGCGCATTTTGAAATTCATAACAACTCAAGGCATATAAATAGATGAGATTGTTGTCATGGTCTTATATCATGGCATAGACAGCTCATCCAAACACCGCAAAGTGAATCTACATAATCTATCAATATACAGCAAAAGCTCTGGGCCTTCAAGAAGACTCCGGCGATCAATACTTTGCTGCAGGTATTGACAGGACTTTAAATGGGGGCTTAACACAACACGCAAACTCTGTAAACATTTTTCACTGATCCTCCATTATCCTGTTGCACATTTGTTTCAGAGACACAGCCTATTCATTTAGGATACTGAGGTTCTCTGCAGACGACTGCGGACATAAATGGAGTGAGATGTAAAGGGAAAGTTATAATCTTCAGGATCTATGACGACCTCACTGAGTACTGAGTGGCTGTAACTATACATGCATCACCCAGAATTTGTTGAACAGTAATAATAAATCTTGTGTGTGTGCGTCTCAGTGATCAAAATGAGGTGGCGGTAAAAGTGAAGCTGATTGGTCACGGGCTGCTTACATCATCTTGTAGCAACAACACAAACCACAATGTGACTTGTAGTCAGCTAGCAACATGCTAGTGTGTAATTCTAAAGGAACACTACAAAGGCTCATTTAACGATAAAACCAGTAACATGGATATTATTTTAGGTTTGGCCATTCTTTTTGTTGATTATGACAACACTGCACAAGTTCAATGTGGAGAGCTAGGAATCATTAAAAACAAAAATAAAAAAAACGTACACATGCAGATGTTTAGCTGGGTTTTATACATGCACCCAGGTTGGCCAAACCAAACACCACATTTTCAGTAAAGTTGTTAAAAACTATGAATAATTTCTGTACATTAATGGTACAAACGGTTTTGATCATCTAGCTCATGTGTTGCATTTTTCAGAATCTGTCTCATTTCAAAACTAATCAATATTGTGTACATCAACAATGGATCAAATTGTGCAACGTGAACTGAATACTAATGCTTAACCATCCGGTGTCTTCTGACTCATTGTTTACAGCCACAACTTTACTGTATTGGTTCACCGTCACTGCAAACAATGATTGTAAAGGATAATGCTACTCACTGCTACTCAATGTGTAGATAAGCAACTATCAATACCACATGTCAGTGCTGTCACCCTCTCTTTTGTTTTTTGCCCTGTCAAATTTTGTTTTGCCTCCCTGTTCCCAGTGTGAAGCGGTTATGCTGGTGCTCAAGATATTATCAAAGCTATGCTAGTATCAAAACGTAAACGCCCTGAATATAAAACCTAAGTTGTGTTAAACCAAACTTATTCTTTGGTTTTAAAGTTGAATTTCAACTACTCTTCTCAAACATGCACACAACATTTTCCCTCAGCACTGTCTGGAAGGTCACTGGCATCTCATTATGGGCTTAGCACCAAAATAATTACACGGCACAAGCAGCTTTTTTATGGTCCAGGCACAAAAATGGGCTCTGTCACATCATTTCTTTGTACGGTTATAGAAAAATGTGTGGAGTGCCGTCTGGATAATCAAGGCTAATTTGACAACAAAACAAAGAAGGGTCTTATTTTATATCAACAACTAACTAATATCTTGACTATTTATTAGTAATTTAATAAAGAATTGCTGCCATCTCAGACCCCTAAAACAAAGTGCCCTGCTGGCAGCTAAAACCCCTCCAATTCCCTTTTCAGAGTGAAAATGCACAACATCTAAGGATTTTGAGAGATTACTCAGTCTTGCAAAAAAACAAATGGATTAATGACAAATCCTAGACAGACTGTTTTGTAGAGCAGTGATAAACTTCATGCTTTAACAGATGAAGCTGAAGTACATTTCTCTTGACTTGTTTAGAGAGTCATATTAGTATCTTATTAGCATTGCAAAAAATATACGTCTGAGATGGAGCCCTTTCTTGACAAATGTCCTTAACGATATTAAAAGAGCAACTCTTCTTCTTCTGCTGTTTCTTTTTGG
>NW_018127993.1:443209-448649 GCF_001952655.1 Monopterus albus
GGGAGGAGGCCCCAGGGAAGACCCAGGACACGCTGGAGGGACTATGTCTTTCGGCTGGCCTGGGAACGCCTTGGCATTCCCCCGGAGGAGCTGGAGGAAGTGTCTGGAGAGAGGGAAGTCTGGGCATCTTTGCTTAGACTGCTGCCCCCGCGACCCGGTCCCGGATAAGCGGAGGAAAATGGATGGATGGATGGATGGATTTATATTACACAGTTTAACGAGCTGAAGCAGTGGCATAAAAATAAAGCTGTTATTTAATATTACCATTAAATTAATTTGTTGAGATGTAAACAATCTAACACAGAGGTTCTTCTTTTCTCATCTTATTTTCTGTCAAATGAATTGAATGCAACACAATACTGTGTTAATTTAATGAGGATAATGTTGACAACCACTACACCTACCTATTGTTGCCACGTGCTTTATCGTTTAGCGAGGAGCGACAAACGTGACCAGAGAGCTACTGCCAGTAGACAGAGACACTCAGGGACGAGGGCTCTTCTGATCACAGATCAGAAGCACTTATCCCGATTAATTATTATTTATCTACTGTCAAGTGATGCAAGTTAAGATAACAGACAGTACCAGTTGCTTCACCATAGTGGAGTGCTGTGTTTGTTTACCCCAAAAGATCTAATTATTTTTAGACTCTCAGTCCCACTCCAGCTCCAAACCTTAAACAATACAACAAAAGCTTCTGACAAAGGCTTTTTGTTTTATTTTGACTTTCTGCTATCTGCCGTTATGTGTCCCAGCATGGCGCAGACCCCATGGTGCATGATGAGCAAATATGAAGAGAAAAACATCTCGGACCAACATGAAAGGCGGGAGTGTCTCGATGTGGAAATGCCACCTCACACTGTGAGAGCCTCGAGGTGTCCCGCTCCACACTTGAAAAGAGTGAAAAATGACGACTTGTCCCCATTTGCTGCCTATGATTTGAGTTTCTAAGTACAGTCGGTGTAGGAGCAGTCACTGGGAAGCCCACTGGATCGCAGTTAAACTAGGTACAGCAAAGGCTGTGCTGAAGTTCTGGGGGAATGTGAGCTAAGTGGGCTGTGAAGGGTTGGAAGTGGAATCTGGCAGGTTGGTGCTGCCATTTACATATCTGGATGCTTACAAATGTGTGAAAGACACAGTCAGAGCATTACAGTTATATTAAACTAAATAGCTGATCAAAGATTATGTGACTAAGTCTCATCTCAGGTTGTGAATAATGACAATTTATAGTCACAAGGTGAAAAGACTAAATGCAAGTTTAGAGAAACAGATAATATGTCCTACAATGCCAGTTTCCACATGGCACCAGATCACTGGCTTTAAATCTCAGCTAAATAAAACTCAACTATTTACTGTATACCACATAAAAACCAGTTGACTGGAGAGTTTTCAGATTCTTAAAAGGATAGAAACTGATGCATTTTGGGGAACTTCAATGTCTCTTAACATTGACAACTTTAAAACCACTTAGTGATAACGAGCTGCCACTGGCGTGTGCAGTCTGGCCTTGTGATCGACAGCACCCCTCTTGTCTCAAACCGCCTGCAGCCACTGCTGTGATTATGGGCTTACACGGGGGTTTCAGTGGGGGCCCTGGATTCCCCACATGCTATAATCATCAAAAGTCTGGCCTTATTCTGCCATATCCATCACCCACTACTGGAAACCTCTTAATTGATGGATGAGGACGTTATGGGAAATGGCAGGAGTCGTTACGCAGGTGATTTTCCTTCAAATGTATCTGCCAACTGGCTGGTGGAGGAAAGGATGAACGACAACTTTCTTGGACCCTGAACAGGCAGAGAGACATGTGGGCTGAATATGCCACATCGGCAGGGGGTAAAAAACGAAGGGTGGATGATTGATAGAAACTTAAAATGGAAGAGGGACACCCACCTTCTCTCTCATCGTGCCTATAGTCACAGTGTCTGTAATTTCCAGTGGCTTGAATCAGGAAGGGTCTAATGAAAAAGGACTGCACTCTTCCTCGTCTTCATAGGCGTTCTCTTTCTCTGTGCGTCTCTGTCCGTCCTCGTTACTCGCACCCAACTGCTTCCTCTGCAGACGATTTCTCTATTGACAAAGTGTACTAATGAAATGTCACCTCTGACAGCTGGTCGAGAAGATTGATGTGCCAGAGCTTTTTTTTGCTTTATTTGAATTTTCTTTCCCTGAACTTTCTCTTCTTCACATTTTCTCTATCGATTTGTTTCCTCCCATCGAAATTAAATTTTGGCCCATGCCATTTGTAACACAAATTCATTGCTTTGGTTCAGAAATATCATACATCATGCATATGAGTTTGGATTGTAACGCCATAGTCGGTAGTCTAATGTGGAAACATTACTAGTTAAATAAGTTCAACATGCTAGTAAATAAGGCTAATTAATGTTATACCACTTGGTCTATTTATTACAGCATTATATCGCCAGTCCGACATATAAAGGGTCATGAATTTACATTATGTTGTTAGCTGCAAATGAGCATAATGCTACAGCAACAGAAAGCAAGCAGCAGTGGTAAGGAGGTTACTGGCCATACCCTTACTGTAACTGTCATCAGGGCAAGATTTAAATAACAAAATCTGCAAAACACCTTTATTTGAAGGTGTAACTAAATTTTGTAAATCACAGTGTCTGGTATCTATTAACCCTCTGCACATTGTTGGCCCAAGGATTACTGATCCTCACATTTATAAATATTTTAATTTTTTACATGAATACTTTATGGCACATTTCTGATGAATCATAGTAGGACTGGGTACAGTGTTTAACACACTAAAATTGAGCCAGTGTCTAAGAAAAATGACATGCCTGTGTATGGATCTCTAAGAAAGCACAACTAATAGTTTAAAAATATTTCCAGAAATATTCCTAAACTTTTCCATTTGTTGCCTTAAGCTATCACTGTGCAGCCTGGCCACTTGTTAGGGACATTATGAGATCCATTATGATGAAACAGGTTTATGTATTTATTGTCAAAACTCACTGCCAACCTGACTCAACGGTTCAGGTCTTTTACTGCTGACAGTGAGGACAGTGGGTCTGAGCTCCATTGAATATAAAGCAGTGACAGTCAGGTCTGAGAGGTAGGTGCGCAGCTTTCACCACTCTGGAGGCAACACATATAGCCTAAGACCCCCAGGCCCTGACAGAATTGCATATTACTTAAAACAAAAAAGATCAATATTTGGCATTAATGATAAGAACAGCAAGTCCTGTATTTGTTACACTTTCTACAAACACACCTCTGTTTCATAACCAACATTCAATAACCCATGCTGTAAAGGGTTAAACATATTAAATGCCACTGGAAAAAAAGGTTTAATTGATGCATGACTTTTATTTAAGCCTCAGTGGTGATTTAGTAATTACTGTTGCCCTACAGGGGCGGTTATAGAGCAACGAGGGTGTGTAACCCCAAGAGAGTTTGCCAACCCAGCCAATTGCACATGTCTAAAAATGAATTTGGGGGACCCATAATTCAAGATCCCTCCCTACATGACCAGCTCACTAGTCCCCAAAAATCTAGACGGACCACTGCTCAGGTCCATCACATGCGCCGCTTCTTCTCAGCCTGCTCCCAGCACTCAGCAAGGAAAACAGCATGGCTGAGTGACACTTGAGAATTGCGTCACATTGCATGCTGAGCTACATCTCGGGGAGCAGATGGAAGTTGTGGCTTTTTCTGTGTAAAAATTCAATCTGATGAAGATGGCACTGAACACACGCCAAATTAGACTTGGTAATTACAAAATTTCTACTAATATGGCCAAAATGATCTATGTAGATACAAAAGAGGCTGAGCTGTTGCCACTGCATGTTTTAAACATGGGTTAACTTCCTCAAGATTGAAAATAGCATGTGGGGTCGAACCAAGTCAGTTTTACACGATATAAATTGACTTGTTGAAATTCTGAGGGGATCAGCTGTACATTGACATTCCACTGGATTAAGTTACAAAGTTAGACACTACATTTTAACTTATCAACCCAGAAATAACTCTTAATAGGAAATCAGTGATTAGTGGGACCTTAAAATAAAATCAACGCTGACCAGCATGTACCATGTCCAACAAAATACACGCGCGATACAAAACTGGCACACAAACACAGCTGCATGTTTTATTCTGCTAAATTCATCAACTGAAAACACCGACAGCGTCCACCCTGTAGCTCGCTACCAAAATTGTGACAAACGGTGAATCAGCACTGAAGCCAAAGAGCTGCTGATGTCCTGCTTTGTAGGTGTTAAACCTTTCCAACATGTTTACAACTCTCACCACACCCCAGTCATATGCCAAAGCAGGCGTTTTGCCTGCGACAGCTGATGGAGAACACTTGCTTAAATTCTGTGGTGATTTACCCTTGAAAACACCAGACAGGAAACATCAGGGGATGTGCCTCAGGTTTTCCTGCAGCCACTCAGGACAACAGGTGCATTTGCTGACACCAGGGTCTGATGCCTTCTATCTGCCTAGGGCTTAAATACACCTATCTGTATTCTGTCACTTTGATTTAACCTTGAGGGGACAAGCAGCACTGCCAAATAAAGTTAAAATCAGTGACTTATCCCTTTAATTTGCTCTATTTACAGCTACAACACAGAGGAGGACCGCTCCCTGTAGAAACAACTGAAAACTGAATAGTGTCCAAATCAATTTTTTACAGTAAAAATGTCTCCTGTTCTCAAGGCTCCATATCACTAATCCTCGCTGGTTTCTGTCCAGTGTATATGCAGCAATTCTGGGAAAATGCTAAAATGAATAATGGAATGAATGAAACATCCCAGGGTTTACTAGATTTCAGCTGTTTGACCTTTCTGATCAACTGATTCCAAGTTTTTACATCCAGCAACTGATTCTGTAAGCAATTTAAAGAAGTGATTTTTCCACATAACCTACATTTACATGTACAAATAACTTCATTAAGTGGAGGTGTGAAGTGCTGAGAGCCTGAAGTCATCTTGATGCCAGATGAAAATTATGTTGTCAGACTGGATTGAGGTATTTACAGAGCACCGTAGTGAAAGACAGCCTAATGTAGCCATGACCCGGGAGCGCTGTCAACTGTCTCTGTGACCTTTTAGACAGGTGCACATTTACAAAATGGATCAAATTATGTTAAAGTGAAGATAACATTTCAAACTGAAGTAGAATAGAAAATAGAGCAGAAATAGAGATGTGTAATTGGAATGCAGCAATAGATGGGGAGATACTCAGTCTCTTCAATTTAAGCTTGTGTACTTGTTCAGTCAAGTAACTTGAAATTCTGTATCACCACAACCAACTACATATGATTAACAGGGTAAAATAATGTGTCAGATTATAGTAGTACACCCAACATTCATTTTAAGAAATTCTCCTATGTCAAAACTCATCTATACTTAGCTATAAGTTAAAAGAAAGTGCCCCAAGTTAAACAGCAAAATACAGTATAATG
>NW_018127993.1:448661-461874 GCF_001952655.1 Monopterus albus
TTCCTGCTGTTGCTTAGGGCCTTGTCACTTGAATCTTGTTGAAACAGCTGCAGAAACTTTGACAGCAAACAAAAAAAAAAATTTGCTGTTCTCAACAAACCGGAAACAAATGCAAAACCAACGACTTAACAGCCTTAAAATCTTTTCTCTTTAAAAAAGTAGATCACGATGTTTGAAAAACACCTCCAGTAAAGCAAAAATGTCACCTTTATGTGGCTTGTCCTAGTTTGCCATCTTCTTCTCCTTGTTCACCAAGCAGTAAGGTACCCACTACGGAGCCCAGTGGTCTGGGGGATACCCACTTCAACTGGCCCAGAGACACTGAACCAAGCACCTGTCTACACGGCCACTAAACAGAGAAGTTAAACATGACCAGGGGTATTAAAACACTGATAATCCAACTGTGAGTCTGACTTGTTTAATTTACCAGATCCAGATGCTGCAATAACACATTTTATTTCATAAAAAGGACTGCTACTGACTGCTGCATTACATTTTATATACATTTATATAGCCTACATATTTACTATTTAGTAAAGGGCATTTTTTTTCTTCATATTGTAATATCGTGATAAATATCGTATTGAGGACTTATCGTGACAATATCATACTGTGAGTTTTTGATATCGCTACATCCCTAACGTCTTCATGTACAGAAACATCAGCACTATGAAACTGTTTTTGAATTTAAAAGCAACAGGTTTATTTTATCATTGAATCAACAGAGTGCACATAATCCACAGTCGGCAACAGAAAGCTAGATCTCTACCCGAGTCAGTCGTGCAGTCAGAAGCAGAGGTATGCAAATCAGCTTGCCTCACGATTCAGAAAACATTCTCAGACTGTTTACTTACAAACCCCTTCATTTATGCTATTTGCATTTAGTACAAGGTACAACATGATAATAATGACATCTTTATTTCCAAGTCTCCTCGACTGTCTTAAAGCTGAGATCACAGGCACATCTTAGGGCTAAAGGGGGGTTACGCTGTAGTGAGACACTGCACAGGATACATCACATTAAAACACTGCTACTTCTGAGGCTGATATTTGCTTGATTTGGTTCTTAGATGGAAATATTCAAAGAAACTAGTGCAATAAAAAACTGGAATACAATAGCTTTGATGGGATTTGATTTCCAGGGGGAAAGAGGTATGTGTGAGGCACCCCTGAGTGACTTTTTGACAGCTGTTTGCTTTTGAAGAAGCACTGGGGTAATCATTTATTTCTCTGACACACTGTGGATATGTAAAGCATCTTTGCTCTCGTTGCTCTCTGTATGGAAAAATTCCTTGAGCCCTTTTTGCTATTCATTGTTTGAACAACATCAAGAAGTGGTGTGCAGTGTTAAACAATTCTCCTCTTAAATGCACAGTGCTACAGAATAAATCTGCTGCAGGTACTTTTAAATACATTTCGCCTTCAAATACAATATCATCAAAGATAATGAATTACTTAATGTGACCATATCACACTGACTGTCATAATGCTGATTAGGAATTAACTGCTTCAGTTGACTCTCAGGCTTCGAAGCCAATTTGCCATGGTAATTGAAGGAGATGAAACTGAGCACAATGGACTTGAGGCAGCATATTGATTAGAATTGATGACTGCATTCGGTGTCTGAACATTTCTGCGCAATGAAACAACTGCAGAGCAGCAAGAAGACTGGGAAAAGGAAGTTTATGTTGCTTGAAGTTCACTTTTAATCCTATTTTACAAGCATTTTTCTTCTCAATGAAACATATTAGACAATGGCCATATGTTACCATGGTAATTTGCTGGAAGCTCGGGAGACTGACTTGTAATTTAGCACAACTTCAATATAAATTATCCCATACCACTGCCTTACCATTATCTAACCAGCTAAGATAGCTAATGATGGTTTTCAAAGTTGAGTTAAGCAGCACACCACCTCCTGCTGGTGTGTAATTTCCTCAATATTTAACTTCCTTCCATGTTACTTCCTAAATCTGTCAGCTAAAAGTGAAGTCAGTGCATATTGCTCTGCAAAATGTTACAAGCTTGCATAGGCAGATAAAGGTTTGTGCAAAGAAAAAAGAATTCTCGACCATATGAATGATATTTAGTGCAATTCTCCCTGAGACTGCCTTTATCTGCCAAAGGCTTTGTCAATACAGCCGTGACTTTTATTAATTTCAGTGCTCCACTGTGGCATTGATTAGAGTTCCTATCATTTCAATGAGCTCATTTCAAGCTGTAATGTGAAACTAAAGAGTCAATAACATCTTATTTCATTCCCATATTTGGCCAGTCCAGTGGTGCAAGGAACCAAAGACATGCATCTCGAAGATAACCATCTTGAGTTTCATTTAAGAGCTGGTAATAGCTTCTTCCACGGGCTCCTTTGCAGTGAGATGTTTGCTTAGTTTTAAATGACAAGTCCCTTTAGACTGCACTCCTTTTGTCTTATGTTACATTAGCCTTTCTCCATGACTTATTTACATTCAGTTTTTTGTGATTACAACTTAGTAAACACAGTAAAAGTGTGTAAAATAATTATAACTCATAAATAATTTTAATACAACATTCAAGCAAAATATTTGCTATGTAGGTGTATGGCCATTACGTTACTTCAAACTTCTAGTTCCAACATTGTTCAGCAAAGCAAAGTCTTTTTTCTTTGACTGTCATCTCTACAAAAACATCCTCTGAAAAACTCCCCACCATCTAGCTGGCTATAAACTTTAATTTCCTGACTAAAGTACATTTTTCATAGCTTTACCTTGTTGCCATGTACTTTTGTCTTTTGATAAAGACAAAGGTTAAAGCAAAGGAAAAAAATGCACAAAGGAACACAAAGCAATATGCTCCATATTAACATCGATATCGCCACACGGTTTTGTCTATCCTTTGTTATCAACACAACGCAGTATCAAATCGAAAAACAAACCTTGGAGAGAATTCTAGAGAAAAACTGTTATGTGTGATAACGCTGCTCTGAGGTGCCCTTTACCAGCAGATAGGGCTTATAATGAGGTAAAAAGGGGGAAAACATTGGATTAATAATACATGGGTCATTTGTAAATCAAAGAAGGGGCATTAGGCCAGTGAACAGGCTTGAGGATTTATTCTGATTACAGAATGTTAATAAAGGGCCATTTACAACCTGAATGGGACAGCTAGTAATTAAGATGCCTGCCTTAAAACAAAGGAAGAAGGAGTTCTGTGGGAGTATGCCGTTAACTCCGGGGAGAACCACTGCATGTTAATGGGCATTGCTGTATTTCACCTGCAGTTGGTGGACAAGACCAAAAAGCCCATCCTCCAGGAAAATGTGCAGCAGCCATCCATCTTATTATAATATTTGGACCGCACTGCAGCATAATGCCATTGGCCTGGAATGGATTTGCTGCATTGTGAGGTGGAATACATTGGAGTCAAAGGGGACAGGGAAGTTGGGCATGATGAACCAACATGGTTAAAAATTGACAACTCACAAAAAAAATAATTCAAGCTTGTTGTCAAACATGCAGCCACTTTCATACCAATCATGACTCTCTCCTCGGGTTACTCTAATTAACTTCCATTTTAATGTATCAGATTGCAAATACACCAACATATAGACTACATTAGTGTCAATCTGATTTTATCCCCTTGACAGTGTGATGGATTAAGTGCTGGTGGCCACAGTCAGCCACCTTTTTTAATTGGTTTGTCTAAATGTTTTATGAAATCGAGATAAAATTCAATCAATCCCATGAAACTGCTGATTCATTCTAAAACAACGGTGGACATTTTGATTTATATCAGTAGCCAAGGGGGCTGCAAAGGTGATATGTGCCAGACTAGCAACAGCTCAAGGTTAAACAGCGCTAACAGTGATTTCAATGATGGGAGCTGAAAAATGCTGCGGCCCACACGCAAAAGGAGAAGCCTGTGGGTTTTACTGCAGGATGCTGCTGCTACGACTGCAGCACTAGTAGCTTTACAGGCAGGGTGTGATGGCTGAGATGTTACAAGACCGTACAATGTACAGTTGGATCAATTTCTCCACTGAATTGACTGTGCTCACCAGATGAAGCATTTCACAATCTGGTAATTCAGTACACCATCAGACTTTCAATGGAAATCAATGGTCATAAAGCGTTGCCAGCAAAGATTTGTTTTCTAGATTTTTATGCTTGGTTTGGCAACTGTTTATGCAGTGTTGGCCTCGCAGCCGGTCATGTTGTAAATCATTTTATCTGTCGAACCTCTGACAACCATCTAGAATGGAACAGACATGAAGGAAAAGGATATTACTTTCATTAAAGAATAGTGGCATTGTAAAAAAAACTAGTTCAAAGTTACCAAAACCTGAACATGAATGGCTCTAGAAGATTTTAAGTTAATGTATACAGATGCCATTCAGACATTTCAGTCAAAATTGTCATAGGCTCAGAGACATCAGTGGGATTCATCCTCAGGAGACTATGAATATCAGTCCAAAATTAAATGGCCATCCATTAAAAGGTCGTTGAGCTATTCATCCTTACAAAAAAAAAAAAACCTGAAGGATTAATTACTAACATTATTGCTGATTAATATTGGGAAACAAATACCCTGTTTTATTCTGATGTGATATTAAACGTCAAAGCCTAATTATACTTTGATGGTTTTTGCAACAGCAGATAAATTACTGGTTTTGAATGGGTATTGATATTTTTATTCAAATGAGATTGATTTCTAATTAAAGGTTAAGTGAGCATAATTCAGGGAATCACATTGTATTGACAGCAACCAAAAATAACCAGTTTTTTTTTCTTAACTGCACATTTTGCAGGTCGGGCAGTAATAGGAGATCCTGGCTGCCTGCTGCGGTGATTCACCATATCCTTGCATAGACATTTTTCTACAGTGTGACATATGCTATCTGGGATGTCAGCTGAAATGAGAGGACGACTGAAATGCAAAGCCATTTCCTGCTTGTTCTATTATAGAGCTCAGCCATGTTGCTTGCCTATTGTATGGCTTCCTCCAAGTTATCTGTCAGGCCTGGCAAGCACCCTATTATTTTCTGCCATTTGACTGTCCCCTCTGCCACAGTGCAACACTTCTGTCGTGCCATGTGATCAGTCTGATTCTTTTGACATCCAGTGAACAGTATCTAGTGATCTGTAATGGCGGTAATGTTTCCTGTCAGAAAATGGTTCCGGGAAATAGGGTGTGGGAGGGAGACAGAAAGCTAAAGTGAGAATAAGAGACTGAGTTAGAGTAGGAGGTGATAACACAGAAAGGCAGACAACCCTTTATTAAAGTCCAGTCTTTATCCAAAGTCAGAACCACAGCAGAGTTTTTATTGTTGTTGCTGCTGCTTCTCCTGCCTTCCCCTTGTATCTGCAGTCTCATCCCATATTTTTTCCTCTGCCTGTAAGTAAGACAGAGAGCCAATCACAGCTTCGGTGCAACATTATCTGAGAAGCTGTTATTCCAAAATGGCTTATACGTATTGATTCTCTGAAAACTTGGAGGTATAGAAGAAGCAAGCAGAGAAGTATTCTGCTATCATTCCACTGCTGCTACTGCTAGTTATGTGTTGTCTTTCAAGGAGACACTGTGGCCGGCTTTTACTCTGCACACAGCAGCCCTGTCACTCCAAACTGTCAAAGCTATAAAGTGCCTCCTTAGCTTGCTGCTCTTTTCAGTGTCACAGAGAAAGGTCGGCTTTGAATAAAGCCTCAGCCATTTCCAGTTTATAAAAATCCAATGCCAAGTTAGACTATGAAGGCGGTTAAGAAATGTCCTTACTGGTCACAAAGAAATTTAAAGAAAATTAAAAGTTTCTACAAGACAGTTATCCAGTCACTATTTCCTAAACTGTTTGCATGCTGGTACACCATTTTTTAAATGTGCTTTTATGCATTCTTTAGCAACAACCCAGAGCTAACCTGCCCTTAACACAAAGCATCCCTGAACCCTCTCCTCATCCAAGCAGAGAGCAGATACAGGTCTGTAATTAGTAAAACTGCAAGGAGGCTCAAATCCCTCTTTGAAATTGGTTGTTTTTTGATAAAGAGACCGAGGAATGTCTTTAACCAATTTGTCATTTTCTTGCATAGTGGTAAATTTTGCATTTTCACAATTTGGTGCTTTTGTTTGGTCTAGTATTACAAAGGCGGTTCCATTCCAAGATACTGCAGTAATTAGTTTTGCACGCATCAGAAATTCTGCGCTCAACACTTGTCTCAAACTCAACAACTGAACACTAAATGAGCCCAAATAACATTCCTAAAAATGGCCAACTACCTCAGCACAGGGCATGAAATCTCCTCATCTGCTTGCTAGCCTCTTTCTGTATCTCTGGAGCTGCTATAATGATGTTTTGTGTTGTACTACGGTAAAACTCTGCAGGCCTGTATGCCAATACACTACTGGGCAGATATTTTACTATACTGAATAGGATCGAACAGTCACAAATGAAGCTAAATAAATTCTAAATTCTCTAATTCTCGGTCTCTGGCTTCTTTTAATTTCTTTTATAAGACCACATAACATGAATCTATCATTAAAATTTGCTTAGCACCTTGGAAATGATATGTGTTACTCTATATAGAGGGAACTGGAGTTTATCACTTGTCTGCTATAGTGCAGAAAAGAATACAGACACCTCGCTTATCAAGCCCATCAGAATTCAATCTGAGGAAAGCCTGCAATCTAAAAAGGAAAGAGATGAACGCAGAACAAAGAGAGAAGCAGAATGTTGGACTGCATTCAGTTTGTGCAAGCAAATAAGGCTGCAAATACTCAGACTAGGCCAGGAAATGGCTCCTTTTTCAGATTTAAGAAACATATTTAAAGTACATATTCATAAAATCCTATCCACATTAATCAAACATTTGCAGTAAAACTTTTAAGAAAAATCCTGAAATCTTAAATGTCGTGCAAAGTTTGCTGCATGTCAACAGATTCGCTCCCTTTCTCTCTTTATCACAGTGACAGACCTCAAACATTAAAAGCAAATTGGATCTGGGAGATGTGAGCATAGTATGCATCTGCTCTGAGAGACATACAATACACACTGAGGCGGATGATCATTCGAGGAGGCACTGAAAATTGTGCTGTCATGGTAGAAAATGCTGAGAGATTAATATGGGTGCATTTCACTGCCATCATCTTGCTTTCATTATCAAGTAACAAGCTGTGGGGGGGGAAAAAGATGCTGCTCCAGCGCTCAACCTGAGATGCGAGTGTGACATTATGTTGACAATTCAGTGTGTGGGTACTGTTCAGACAGACACAGGCATATCAATGTGAGCCATTACTGTCTATAGCAGATTGGCTTAGCTTTGTACTGAGGTGTAATTGCGCAGCTGTCTGGCATTAGTCCTTCCAAGCAAATTGGCTTGGGTTAGACTACTTTCCAAATCTACCAGCAGAGATACTGTGCGATGCACACACAATCTCCTTCTGGTCTGATTCACATTTCTGACAATGAATAACTTATTATTTGCTACTAGGGGTGTAATGATGCCAAAAACACACAGTACGATACTGCCACAACACAATATTTAGCATGGTATTAAGAAAATGAAGAAAAAAAATAAGAAAAATTCCCTTTAGTAAATAATAAATCGTTTTTAAAAATAATGTATGTAAAATAAAATACGGCAGTCAGTAGCAGTCCCTTTATGAAATAAAATAAAACAGGGGCCTTAAACAAGTTGCGACCCAGGGACCACCATTCTGACAAAGAAGTAACCTGAGCACCACTATTGTGGATGGATGGATCAAACGGGTGTTAATTTAATCCTGAAAGACACCTTGACCTTTTTAAATGTTATACATTTGCATGAATTTGATTTTAACAAGCAACAATTAATATGTGGAAAAGTGTGTAAAAATGATTAAAAAGTCATTCCTACAGTGAAACTACATCGCTATGTCTCCGTGGACCACTGGTTGAAAACACTTAAAATAAAATAAATAGCTGCTGGATCTCGTAAACAAAATAAGATGCACTCAGAGTAGAACATACGTGTTTTAGTAGCTCCTAGGCAGTGGTCAGGTTCTCAGTACTGGACCAGCTGAAGCATGTACCCCTCCGGCCACCGGGGGCAGTAGTGGACAAATGTCTGATGCCGAAACTACGCTACGCCACATATTACAAACTAACGGTAGGTTTCCCATGACAGATCCCGTTATCTGTTAGGTAAAATTAAAGCTTCCACAGGATAAATCCCTTTGATATTAGTGGGTCCATGGCTGTTCCTACAGTATAATGTTGCTATTTGTTTACCACTACTGGTAACACTGTAAAAACAATCACCAGTATCTTGGTCCCCACTATTACAAAGTGTGGGGTATAATGAACATGGAACATAATTATAATTGAAGGCCAAAATAATGGGAAGTTTTTATTTTGTGGCTGACTGTGTGCTCACCAGAAAACTGTTGTGAAAAAGACCAAATTAATTTCTATGGCAACTTCAAGTCAACAAGTCTTAACAAATCAAAACATGATTAATCTCTCCCATAAAGTCTGCAGAACGGAGGCTCCTTTTTTATGAATGGGCCTTCAAACTCCTCAAGAGATGATTAATCAGTGTCTGCAGAAGACAGAAAAGAGTTTTATTTTTTAAGGGAACAGGGTAACGTTTGTCAGCTTCGATTCTGAGTCCCCCTGCAGAATTGCAGATTACAATTAAGTTTTTTCTTTATTTTCACTAGCTTTGTATTCACCGTCAGTGCTCGACGCACATATTATCAAATATTATTGTGAACCACAATATAAATTGTACTTAGTAATCCAGTGTCTGACCTCACATCTCAAAGAGAAAGCAAATGGTAATGTTAAAGCTGCTTTAAAATGCGGTTGGATTAACTGGCTAGATTACTTTTTTCTATTACATCCACTGGTAAATTTCAGATAAAGGGATCCTGAGTAAGTTGCATTTACTTTGTAGCATACTGACTTTTTTGTTGTAGTTTTAATAAACATTATAAATAAGTAGTCAGTTAATCTGTGCAGTTATTTCCAGTTGACTATACAAATACAGTGACCACAGAATAAATACATGTATATTAAATTCATTAGAAACTATTCTCAGTATCTGCTGTGAGTTCTCACCCACTGGACTGGGCAGTTTCAGACCGGTTAGTAAAGCCACGTGAAATGTAAATTTGGAATTTTACTTTCAAAGTAGCTTCGAGCATTAAGGAATAGCAAACTGCTCCCATTAAAGTTTTATTCCAACTCGCTGACGGTAATCCCCTTCTCATCACTCCTTTCACCGCTTTTGGTGCAGTTAAAAGAGGAACAATCGATAATGAACTGAATCTGGCCACATTACAGCCCCCATCTGGGATATGAATGTTTGCTTCCCCTGTAAATCCATAACATCACGGGTGAAACGCGGTGACAGAGCTAAAGAGAGAATATGCTCTCAGTGTACAGAGCTTTCATCTTTTTTTTTTTTACCAAACTGAAAACAATAGAGTACTTTTAACAGAATTTACTGGTATCCATCTACTGAGCCCGCTATTATTTCTCCATCATTGTCATTCTGAGGCATCAACGCAAAGTGGAACTGTCTCAGAATGTTGACTGAAACTGAACTGTTTTTTTAATGCCACCTCATTTTTCCTCTACTCACATGCCATCATGTAAATTAAGTTAATAAAACAGCATGATAACACAAAGAGCCTATTCTTCTCTGTAGTCTTCATTTGTGCTCCTCTATGGCGTTCCCTGTTATTGAATCTGGTCACGTGTGCCCTATTTCCTCACCTGTTTCCTACAGGGTCATATTCCACCTCAGTTAATTGAGTAATTAAATATTTTTATAACTGCTTGCGCGGGTGGGAACAGCCATATAAATACTGTAATAACAGGGTAGACTTTCTGCCTTGAAGGTCAAGCATGTCGCACAGACTTCAGTCTCCCCATTAAATATTTCATTACTTCAAAATGAAAAATAGTACATCCAATTCAAACATACCTGCAAGTCATTCAGAAAGGCTTTTAGCTGTGGTGTTTACAATATAAGCAGGGCTGAGTTCTTTCTCCCTTTTCGCTATCATGTGTAGATCATTGCATTTATTTTCTCTTGTCTATAATCCTCAAAAGAGAGACGTGATTCTTCATCAGTAATGTCTCAGCTGGATGGCATCACATTAAGGTTTTTCTGGTAACATTTTACAGGTTGTGAACTGAATCAGCCTCTTTTAATTAGTAAAAGATTAAACAAGAAGCCATTCTGGATGCATTACTAGGCTGCAAGTAAAAATTGTATTTTTTTTTTTTACTAATCTGCAGATTATTTTCTTGAGTGATTCGTTATTGGTAATTGTTTAGTTCATAAAACATCAGAAAACAGTGAAAACTGTCCATAAGAGTTTGAAAATGGTTATAGGTTTTTTTCGTGTCCAATGACTAATCAATAATTCTTAATCATTTCATTATATGCAATAGACTGAAAATCAAAGAGGTGTAAATCTACAGCCATGTGAGTGGCTCTGTGAAGCTGTAATTCTCACAATTAAAACTAAAAAATGATAAATCAATGTGTTAGATGATGTGAAATTTGGACCTGATGATGGCACTTGATGAAAAATCACCCGAGTCAGATGGCTTCATCCTTTGCACCATGGGTTCCTATATTACTTGGGACATTTAAAAAAAAAAAAAAGCAAAAATGGCAATCTAGAGCTGGTAGTAACAGAAAAGGGATGGCCAAAGTCAGTATGGTTTACCCTCTGGGGATCACGAACATGGGTAACACAGTTCTTGGGAGTGTAGCTAAAAGTTCAAAATGAAGAATGCAGCTGTCACAGCAAACATCTAACAGCACAAAGACATTAGAGTCATTATGACAGACAAACACATTCGGCCCTTGTCAATTCCTACTGCTATAAATGTCCCCCTTGTTTCAATATGCAATAAACAAATAAATTAAGTGACAATTAAATGCTAGGTCCAATGTCAGACACCAATATCTCCCTCGACCCCAAAGTGCATCCACTGACAAGCATGCTAAAGTTAACCCAGGCTAACATCAACACTGATCAGGCTGGAGCCTCCCAGGGCACCAGGTCCCTGCTGCCCAATCTCTACTGTCACTCTCACCTCAGCTCCGTTCTGTCATCCACAGAGTACCCCAATACTAAACATTAATTATTCCACAGGCTAGGACTCATTTAACTAATCAGCAGTTACGGGACTTGGGGGCACAGACGCTTGCGTGGCAAATGCCAATATTCTCTCTTTCGATGGGAGCAAAGGGAGGGGTGACTATGGATCACCAAGCCAGTATGGAAGAACTGATCCATCATTTTGTCAGCCATTGCGCAGAGGGTGAACTGTGTGTTTTGCCAATGAGAAGCAGCAGCAGCAGCGGTGGTGATGGGGAGGGTCAACAAGCGCTACCTCCCCGGTGAATGCGTGACCATACTAAAAACTGCCACTTATAGCTTTTAATTACAACAGAGATACAGGCAGAGGTGAGGGAGATGCAAGCTGCTCTTGGTATCAGTATTACCATTGTACAAAGCACTGTTGTGTCAGTAATGGTGCTCTACCAGGAGAGCAAATTTTAATAATTTTTTTGAAAAGGCAAAATGAGGCAAAGGCCACAAGTTGCCATTATCATATCATAGTACTCTTAACCCCCCTATAAAAACAGTCCAGACTCATCTGAATGACTGTCAACAAAGACATTGGACCAAAGGGTCTCTAAACTCATCTTCAAACAGACTGTGTACATGTTGAACCCTGATGAATCAAAGTGGCAAAGAAAAACACTAAGTGGCCATGGTGCATAAATTATAACCTTCTTTCCTAAAAAATGCACTCAATTCCATTCCAGCCTCCCACGCCATACAAATGTAGCATTTACAGGGAGCTTTTAACCGATTACATTATTTAAAAAGCCACCCTAACGCACAAAAGCAATTTGGTAGAATAGCAGCTGTAAAATATAGCTTTCAGTATTTAGTCGTGGGCACAAATAGTTCATCTTTCATTGCTGCTTTTTCCTGTGACAGCTTCTGTCCTCTTGTCAGACATGGCACCCGTCGCACCCGCCCCACTGCAGAGTTACTGCCCTGCTTCAGTACAATTGATCTCACATCAGGTACACTTGAACCTTCCAACCTCCCATCCCCCCTAATTTATAAAGCACTTTCTAGGGTACTATCTGAATTCCCCTATTTGGTTTTGGCACTGCCTTTATAGTGAGCAGAGGATGGAAAAGATTCCAAAATGTTAACGACAGGAACATGCTGTGTTTTGAAAGACTGGATGCACAATTCCAACTTTCAGGTGTCTGTAATTTAAGGTTATCGAAAAAACTGACAGAAAACTTGAGGAACAAGAATTATCTGGGTAAAGGGTGTGACAAGTAGAAGAACAGTGCAGCTAATTAAAATGCTGAAATGGTATAACCTTCAGAGTTTCTATATTTAAGCATGGCTGCTTGCTCCACCACAAAGTGGCAAATTAAATCAGGTCTGAGCAGTGACACGCCATGAGAGACGGGTTCGGTATGTATGATTTATCTAGTTAGACAAATGAAATCACTGTCAGCTTATTCTTGAGAAAAGGTTTCCATGTCTCCTTCTTGGAACAAAATGCAATTTGAATCAAATCTGATTTGGTCAGAACTCTTTCTCTCCTTTCCCCAGCGGCCCATGGGTATGGTTTTAACTTGGAGTTTGTTTTCATACTGGACGACAGAAAGCAGGCATCCACTGTCATTGTCATAGTACAGTGAAAGACCAGTGTAACCTGTGTTATTGCCCTTATCTTCTCTGATGAAGACTAATGGAGCGACAAGAAAACATTTGTATTTAAATTAAAATTTAAAGCTATGATCACATTAAAGTACACTTCATGAATTAAATTTCCAAAAAAAGTAATATTTTAAAAAAAAATCGCCCCCTTAACAAGGTGGAGAGGTTTGTGCATCCCAGTGATCCTGGGAGCTGTGTTGTCCAAACATTAGCCCCTGGTAGGTCCGAACATTAGCCCCTGGTAGGTTCTCTCAAGGCAAATTGGTCCTAGGGAAGGGACCAGACTAAGAGCAATTCAAAACCATGATGAAAATGGCCACTGAGTTGTGCTACCTTGCCCAGATTAGGGAAACCAAGGCACCCTGCTGGACGCCAGACCTGGGAGGGGAGCTCTCCAGTGAGAATCTAGTGGCTGGGACTTGGCCCGCGAGGTCCGGTCAGGCACTGCCTGAAGAAGTGACATGGAGCCACTGCCCTTTGG
>NW_018127993.1:461920-464199 GCF_001952655.1 Monopterus albus
AGGGGGTGACTGGAAGGAGCAGCCTGCCCAATCTGAACTCGAATGGTGCTCTGTTATTGGACTTCTGTGCTAGTCATGGATTGGCCGTAATGAACACCATGTTCGAGCATAGTGTGGTTCATAAGCGCACTTCGTACTACACAAGATTGTGTCAAATGATTCCACAACAGCTCGTCAAAATACTAATTTTGCCAACGAATGAGAAACCGATTAGAATGGCTGCTGATGCAGCATTCAGATATTTATCCATTATTATAGAAAATCATCTGGCATCACCCTGATTAATGGAGCTGTAGCAATCTGATAGCACAAATGAGAGCCCTTAGTAAACTTTGTGTTATTTTTTCTTGCCATGGGCAAGAGAAGTGAATGTTTAAAAAGCGCTGACAGTGGAGACGTTTTAAGCAGCCCTTTCCAGCTTTCAGATGATGCAACTGTCAAACACATTGGTTCCAAACAGCCACTTTCAAGTCGGAAACTTGAAAGCTTCTTGGATGTAGTCAGCAGTGTGAAGGGTAATACAGCTCTGACTGAAGCAAACGGGATAGTTTGTTGATATCTGTGCTGTCATAACCTATGGATACAGACAGCTTAAAATTACTTACTGACCTTTCGTGCACATGTTTCATTATGTAACCATTTATCCAGCTGCACTGGAGATGCCTAAAAAGAAGAGCTAACAGATGTAATGACTGAATTTAAGTGCATTTCCCATTTATCCTCAGCTAGCCCAGCCAATTTAGGTCCTGAATAGCATCCTCAATGGACAACACCAGCCTGAAAGATAACAGTGACAAATGTGCTTACTTTCATTCTGCAATCAAAATCACCTCCAGATCCATAGTAATTTTCTCCAAAAAGGATATCCACATTAGCTAAGTGGGTGATTTACGAACTTGTCCACAGCTTTAAATACAAAAACCACAAAGGGGAAAGTTATATATTATATCTCTCAGTGCAACTCTTCTATTAAGGGACCATGTACTTTTTATAGAAATTAAACACTGGATAATGGACATTAACCCTCCTGTTATGTTCGTTTCTCAGGAACAACATTGATGTTCGTGGGTCAATTTGACCCAGGGCATGTTTAATTATCCAAAAGTGTCAGAAACAAAAAAAAAATCCAAATAAACTGTTTATATCTCATTATTAACTCCATTATTAACCATTTCAATCAATATTTAGTGAAATGGTGTTCTTTACCTCTCACAAATCATGGTTTAATGAGGATAATTCACTCGTTTTTCATAAAAAAGCATGTTAAATTTTTTTTAATGTACATTGGAAAGGCCTACATATAAAATACAATAGTTTTACATAACATTTGATTTTCTTAAAAATTTTATTTAACATTTTGAATTTTTTTTCTTTTTATGGAGTGATGATAAATTAACAAGAGGCACCTCTTCTGTTCAGGGTCAAATTGACCCGCTGACTTAAAATCAAGACAAATGAGCCATGAGGATTTGTATTGACAGTAACCTTTATTTAAGCAGTTTCTGAACCATAAATGAACAAATTAACCAAACATCAACATAAAGATTAGCAATATGAACACCTTAAGTTGAAATACATAAAAAACATCATCTCAGCAACTCAACTCAAATAACCCCTTTCTAAATAACAAGACAGTTTATGCAATACATGACTGGGGAGGTTTCAGTGAAAGAGGCGAGATTCAGCTGAAACTAAACTTCATTCTTGTCTAAACAAGTTAACTTCATGTATGCTATGCTTTACCAACGTGGCCATAACAAAGTAGTAGAAGGTTCTGCAGCAACAGCTTTGATGCAAACAAATGCAGTTTTTATAGTTAGCAGAAGACCGTGCGCATCAAACTGGCTTTGTACAGATACTGAGAAAAAGACGTGTGAAGAGAGAACAGGTAGTGTTTGCCAAGAATTCTTAGCAAAACACTAGACAAAAGAAATATCATATATACAAAAGGAATATAAATACGTCACAGCACAGTAGTGTCCGAGGCTGGACAGCCTGGACAGCCCTGTGCCAGGAAGACACAGTGTCTACATCCACACAGAATCACAGCTAAAATTTAGTCAGAAAAGGTGAATTCTGAAACAGATGAAAGGAGCAGCTAGTGATACTATAAGAAAAATTCATCTTGTGACTAAGGCTATAATTTATAAAGAGCATTTATGAGCATATTGTAGAAGTAGAAAGCTGTCCACCGCTTTTTCTCTCTCACAAAATATAATGGCTTCCATTGTTTCACATCCAAGCTAGGCTTCTACTGTATATTGTAAAAAAAAAAAAAA
>NW_018127993.1:464218-481449 GCF_001952655.1 Monopterus albus
AAAAAAAAAAAAAAAAAAAAAAAAAAGAAGCAGCCTAAATGACAGTTACATGAAATTATGAAGCAAATGGCCAAAGTCATGCTGGTGACAGATGAACGGTAACAGTGCTGAAATAGCACATACTAACAAAAAACCGCCAGCAATTTATCAAGAAAGTTGATTTAAGGGATCTCTTCCTAAACTGCCTGTGCATGTACATATGACAACTCATCCTAAATCCTACTTCTACACTAAATCAGCACTGGCAGACACCAGACATCATCATCTCACTAATGTGTCGGAAAATAATCCACCTAGTGTTTATTTTTGTATTTATTGCTAAAACATTCATTTGCATTAATGTCTTGCAAAATCAATTAAATGCTTTAATTGGGTGCTATGCTGTTTCAATGATGCAGCACGTACAGAGTGGCAGAAAACAGAATAATGCATTTTTTATGTTTAATGATGCCTATTATAATGTATATTCAATGAGCACCAGTGTATTCCTGTATCCCGATAAAGCAAAAATTGATGACGGAGCCTCCAAACAATGCTGAGGTAAAGAAAAACTCCAAAGTTCATTTTATTTACTGGGAATCCTGAACTGCTGAACAGGCCCTGCAGCCATTTTTCTTTTCACACAGTGGCCTCTCCATACTTGGGGGGAAAAAAAGGATTGTAATTTTTAGCTGTGTCAGAGTGATAACACCAAGATTGTGGGTTTACAGAAGTTTCCTGAGTATGTGCAGTTTGTTGCATTCTATTCGATTATGAGAACAGCCAGGATAAGAGACAAGGAGGAGGGGATATAGACTGCCAATCTAGTGCTGGAGGCAACAAGGTCCAGATCTGAAAGTATCAGCAGGCTAAAGGGGGAGGGCTCTGCACTACAGATAAGGAATGGCGTGTCCTTAATCCCCCAAATGGAGCTTCCTGTGGACTCAGGAAGTCAGAAGAAGTGATCCTCCAGCCAGTCTGCCTATACTCTCTCACTACAGTACCACTGTGCTGTAGCTTAATTTTTCATGAGGCTTCCTGCCCGTAAATGTCTGATAAAAAGCGATGTAAACAAAACGCCTGGAGAAAGCTCCAGCTCTACTCTCAATTAGGGTATAATTGCTTCCTGGTGACTATTTTCATAACATACCAGTAATGATTTTCACTGTATCTTAAGGCATCGCTTTAAAAAGCAACAGAGGTTGGGCTGGGCCATCAGTGGTGAGGGCATCCTGTAAAAATACCCTCCAGATCTTAGTACTTTTTTTTTTGCCAGCAGCAAACAAATTTCTGAGGAATATACTGCATTTACAGCACAGGTAACACTATTTATTTCCAGTAATATTTAATATTTTGCTATTTCAGCAATGAAAGTTTGCTCTAGACATATATTAATACAGATTAAGGACACCAATTAGGGACAGCATAAGTTCCATGTCTCAATTTTGAAGTTCCACTATGACACAGGATCACAGATGCTTCTTTTTGCTCACACTCTTCAGGAAAAGTTATATCAGAAGTGACTGAAAAAAGCATTTTCCTAGTTCATGTATGTTTTTTTTCTGTTCTCATATCCTGTGAATTGTTTTACAACCCCTCTTGTACATCTTACACCTCCCTGTGATTGATACCCACCGCAATCTTGTACATTTAAGGTGGCCTCAAAGGTACAGCAAGTACCAAGAGCCAATTATGTGCCCATTATTTTACATGTGTGAAAAGTGTACTTCTCAGTACAAGTACTGTACTTCTGTGCTACTACATGGAAATTGAAGAGTGCGAGCCTGAGAAAGCATCCAAATGTTAAAGGGAAAAAGCTCCTCACGGGTTGAACCCTAATGTGTGTAATGACTGATTTGTAGATAATTAAAGTTACTTGACAATTAACAACGATTAAATATGTAATGGGCAGGTAATGAATAATCTGGCTGTTGTGGCACCCAGAAAACTCAACTCAATACTCAGTCCATAATTAAGATTTACATTAGATGAATAATTGTGGTAAGCTTCCAGTGCATCCAAGGCTAAATATGTTGCCAGACGCTAAGGTGATACTTCATTATCTATTCATAAATCATCATTACGCAACATAGTATCTCACTTAAATACACTGCTTGTGCCCGTTAGGCAGTATTATGAGAAAATATTGTACCAGTCTAACATTTCTCTAGGGTTTTACTCCAAACTGTGAAACACTTGGGGACACCCTGAGGCACTGCTTACATTAAATATTAGCACTGACAGGTGTAGATTTCTCATGCCAACAAATCATCTTAGGAATCACTCAGGGCTGTTGCCAATAAGTGTAATTTAGTCATGTGTGAGTCACTAAACCAGGTGCAATCAACTCAGAGTCAAGACAAGTTCCAGAGGGCATGAAGGATACAAGAGGATCTGTACCAATCCTTTATCATACAACTTAGAAATGTAAAGACATTTGAGCAGATTTGAAATGGCAGAAAAATACTGTATAACTGCAGGGCTTTGGGTTGATCAGTACCAACAACTTCTTCACCATATTAAAGTCCTAAATAGAGACAAAGCTGTATTATTATGGTCACTAAATGTCTCTGCTGGGCCACTAGTGTAATTAGCTAGCTTCCTTCTTCCACTGTTAATCTGTCACTTTTATATTACTGCCCATCTTTAACCTACATAAAGCTGTGCCAGAGGCATGTCAATATTGTTTCCAATTCCGCGGTCACCGATAGAGGTTGATAAAAGTTATAAATTACTTAATGCACTCTGTAAATTGTTTATATTGCTGGGAAGAAAACAGACAGAGGTGGAGCAGGTGGGGAGCAACAGATATTTGAAACACAGGCAGGCTGAAGTTGAGACAATACCCAGAGCCAAAACAGGCTAGACAACATTTCACTCCAAAAAAGTCCCAATTGCCATTTTGTTCCATTAGATTTACTGCAGCACACAATATATAATTGTTCTAGCTTAAAAAGTAATAAGCAAATGTCTTAAAATGGCACTGAGTTCAGTACAAAGGGAGGACATGCAGTCACCGTATTACTGCCCTTATCTTTATTTTAAAACCTATACATAAAAAGTACAGGCTACATGAAAGATGGATGCAGGAGATCTTGATAGCAAACAAACTATTTTATAAGAGTACTGGCAGAATACTACAGCTGCCTCAAGGTAAACCACAAACATCTAAGCTCACTGGCCAAAGGACCTGCTGTTTGAACATTTAAAAAACCTTTTAAATGAATGAATTAAATGGTAATAGCTTCGTTTTAAAGAACAGGATGTTTTAGCAGAATGATTTAGTACCAGTTTTGCAAGCATTTTAAGATGCATTTTAGTGATTATTAGCCTGCACTCACTGGACTGTAACAACAGACAAATTACAAGCTAATTCCTGCTCGTTTTTAGGGAGAGGGCTACTGAACCTTGAAGCAAACAGACCGAAAAGCACTGAGCTCACGAGTGTTTGAAAAGTATTTTAAAGACACCAGTGAGATATGTAAATCAATACCTCCTCACTCCTTTGTGCATCTGAGAGGACAGACAGGCTGTGGCTGTTTCAACAAAGTGGTGGCATCATTATGAACTCCTACACTGCCCCCTGTTGGTGATACACAGTTGCGCACAATAAAGGTCTGCATAGATAAACTTGTTTTCTTTTCTCCATAACAAGCCTTTGTCAGAATGATCATGAACAAATTACCTTCTTATACAAAATACCTAAATAAATGGATGAGTGTTCCACTGTGTCATGTACAAAATGATGTACTTCTACAGTAAAAATACGTTAGTTGGTTGACAGGCTACTAGACTCTCACTTAAAAGCAACAAGATCAGTTTATGCGCTTGCCATGGAGAGATTAATATAAACAACCACAGGCTCATAGACTCTTTCACTGGCAAGACTGAAACTCCAGGCTAAAAGCAAAGTGTATCTTGGAAGGTAGGGGGATTTTCATTTTATGTAGTCTACTGTTGCTTACTGCCTGAGCAGAATAGATAAATCAAACCATTGGCCTGGGAACGCTCCTGGTCAGCCGCAGTGGGATTGAGAGGAGGGGATGGTAGGAGCGAAAGCCCACACATTGGAAAATGAACTGCTGTCTTTCAAACCAAAATCCCACATGATGGGAAAAGCAGCAGAGTGGCACTGTCTCGTGACAGCACCTTGTTAGTGACTTTAGTTTAAGAACTACTACTGCATTTGGCTCTTTCGGAGAAGAAAGGGAGCTGGTAAAATGAATAAAAGAGAAATAGCGTGGTGCTGCAGAGAGATGAGTTATAAGGAAGAAGAGAAAAGGAGGAGAGAGGATGTGGCCATGGATCACCGGCCTTCTCCAGTTCAAGGAAGGTTCATTGGAACCCTTGCTCAGATTCATGTCATCTGTTTAGCTGTTCATTGCTCCCTGGGGTACATCTCTCTCCCTTTACAGTATGTTCAACTTGACAAAAGGGCAGGAAGCTTATCAACTATCCAGCAGCCAGGAACAGGTTCTCAGCCAAGTTCCATATTTCAAACAAAATCCACAATATCAATTATGGATCTCTCCCAGCATGGACAAAGCCGTTTCAGTTACTCACTGGCATATGATGGTTTGGAGCTTCTGAAGGAAAACAATCAGTAATTTGGCAGGCAGTAATAGTAGTCTAATTACCAACAGTGCCTCTGTCAGTGAGTACTGTAAGTGGGCATGCAGAATGGTATGAAAAATTGCTCCTTCTGTCTTTGTCCAGATGACTGAAAAGCAATGGGAATAAAAAGCTGAGTCATAATTGCTGTGACAAATGCAAAGTGGCAAATGGCTGTTGTCAAACGGAGACAGCGTTATAAATGTAAACAGGGAAATTAGACAGAGGACAGTTCGTAGACTCAACTCTCCTGTGAGTAACTATCTGCAAGCTGCATGAATCAATTAATAAGTTTGAAAAATCATTATAAACTGAGCTAATAAACAAATTCACAACTGTTATGCATAAAGGACAAAATAACAAAACTGTGTTAATGGACATTTAATTAAGTTAATTGCAATTTTGAAGACTGCTACACATGTGAATGACATTTTGTTAAATGTCAGTTTAGGCTATGTATTAACTTTTAAAGAGCAGAAAAAGAGAGGCAAATAAGTAGCAAAGTTAGTCTATGAGCTTAAACTATATCACTTGCAACAACTTTAAAGTCTGTCAAAGTGGCTACAATCAGTGATTTATATACACTGGTCAGCCATAACTTTGACCACTGACAGGGGAAATCACACCGATTCTCTCATTACAGTGGCACCTGTCAGTGTGTGGGGTATAATGTGTTGGAAGCAGGGAAAATGGGCAAGTGTAAGGATCTGAGTGACTGAGCCAGACCGTGATGGCCGATGACTGGGTCTGAGCATGTCCCAGACTGTAGGTTGTGTGTTCCTGGTCTGCAGTGGTCAGTACCTACCAACAGTGTCTAAGGCAGGACAAGCAGTGAACCGGTGACAGGGTCATGGATGCCCAAGGCTCACGGAGGACGAGGTTGACCTACAGTAGATTAAATTTTTAAATCTCATTCATTATTTTCAAATGACTAAAATTAGTTTGAATTTATGGTCAAATGGCTGAAAATGAGAAATACTGTACATTGGTCTCTATGAAGAGGAACATTCAGCAGCTATAGTGGTGATATCACACCTAGAGTGGGGAGGCTGCTGAGTTGGTCAAAAACAATCCCTCTAACTCGTTCACACAAGCACAGTTTTCACCTCTTTTATATATTTTTATCACTCAGTGGTACACAAATCTGTGCTGTTCCTGACAGTAGAACTATGGTAGTAAACAGATTCACAGAAGATGCACAGGGAGCTGCAGACTCCACTTACTATACCAACCAACTGCCACATGGACTGACAGTATTAAGCAGGTCGTCATAATATTATGGCTGATCAGTGTGTAAAAGATATATATACACAGTAGATGCATATATAATACAGTATACTATATACAAGATATATAACAATTCAAATTAGATTACACAATTACAAAAACCCACAGAGAATTATCACTTGCCTCTACAGTCTCATTTTTGTGGCTTTCAGCTCACTGTTTTGATTTCAGACTATGAAATTCAACAATGCTAGCCAATGTTTCAAAAAGCAGCTGTTTCTTAAAAAAATAAAAAAAAAATCTATAGCAGACTGAAAAGTTAGTAACTCACTGCTACATAGTGGAGGACTTAGGGTAAAAAGAGCCAGATACAGTATTTTCATCAGGAGTTGTTAGAGACAAGAGCTGAAAGGAGTGAAAACTGGACTTACATTCATCATGTAGACAAAAACACAACTCTGAATAAATGAGAACATCTCTCCATGTCTGCTGAAGATGTAAATAGGCTGTTTGCTAACAAGTTTGTCATAGCAGTTTGTTTCTGCTTCCCAAGTGTCCAAAAAATGTGTTAATGCAGGTTTAGAGGGGCACAAATTTGTAATATTGACTCATTACCTGCTACCTCTTGATAACAGATTAGCTTGCAGGCCTCTTGCTATTCTCATCTTTGAGTTCTGTTGCTTTAATAGTCTTTCTTTAATGTTTAGCATTACTACACTAGGCATACTGTATAGAACACATGCTACATAACGCTGCCCCTTCTTCCTGGAATAATGTACAAAAGGACCATGGTCCATCACTCTTGGTCAGTCTGATTGTTTTAAAGTTGTACTTATGCATCTAAACTGTATTGACCTTGATTTTATAACATAACTAGATAACACAACATAACTGGATGTTGCGTTTACTGTAGTGCGAGTCACTTGTATTTGTTAATTTGTATTGTTTATGTCTACTGTTGTAACTGTGACTTTGCTTTCACCTGGTTAAATGAAGGATAAATAAAAATAAAACATCAATATGATGTAAATGTGTCTGACGTGCAGCCTCAGTCTCTTCACCCTGGGTAAAGCCCTTCAAACTGCCTGTGTGTTTGAGAGATGCGGTACAAATAAATTTGCCTTGCTTTGCTTTCTCTGCTGGCCCGCTGCCACGCTCTGCCTTTGCCTTGCAGCCCTTATCTGTTCTCAGACCACCCTGCAGTTTAAAAACCCTCTGCAGGACAACAGTACACTATCTGAATAAAACTGAAAAGTGAAGGTCAGACTGACACCAGTTCAAGAGCAGCAACGCGCAAACTGTCATAGAACATGTGCCATGTAATAGTATTCAACAGACTTCTCTGCAGGAACATTTCACCTTTACCCACGATACCACAGTGCTTTACAATGTTTGCAAGTGAAGGGAAGGGAAGAAAGGGCAAAGACTGCCTTTGCTGTGGAACGTCATCCTTTTCAGTTTCTCTACTACAACGTACTGTATATGGGACCTCCTCTAGCATTGAGGTTATTACTGGGATGTACTGTTTTCCCATCCACTCAGTTACAGTAGCAAAGGTAATCTAGTTACTTATGTTAAAAAATGATTATTTAACTTTCACATCTTTAAAGAACGTTAATGTCCAGGCTGAAGGACAGTGTGCGCAGAGTTTTCTCATTCAATTCAATCTTATACCGTGTAAAGCTTCTAAACTAGAGCTGTATTCCAAAAAAAGCACAAATAGGCAGCTTTCACAAATATTTATTTTGAGCAAATGTTTTTAAAATGACTTGTTTTCAGGAAGAAAAAAGAAAAAGTCAAAGCGGGTGTTTGTGCTGACGTAGACAGTAAGAGAGTGGAGCTACGCAGCCTGATTAAAATATAGTACATTGCTACGCCAGTATTTTGTCTTCATTGATTATTTTTTACCTTAACTGGTTTGCTGAGGGAGTTTATTATAAGGTTACTTTTCTTTTGTTTTCCTGTTGGACCTGCAGTGTGTGAAGCTGCTCAGGCAGTGTAGTTACTAGCTAGTTTACACTGCTCACTGCTCAGTCAGCCTGTGTCACATGGTTGTAGGTATCACACTGGAGAAACAGAGCATTATTTATAGCTATCTGAGCAAAGCTCCTGTGCTGCTATTTCAACTTAGAAGACACAGATACAGTGGGGTTTGTTTGACCAGGATGAAATTTGGCTGGCATTCGCCTGTTAGCCCTGTAACGCAGCCTTATATTAACATTTTAGTCTCCTAAAATTAGAGGTGTTATAAAAACAAAAACAAGATTGTCATGCCCGTTTCTACATGCAAATAATTTTGCTGCCCTAATACAGATACAGGGCTCACTACACATCCCTATTAGAAATAGACCCACTTCATTAGCTACAGCCCATAAGAGATAAAACTAAAACTAGATTTCAGTTGGTATCAACTGGTTTCCTTTTCAAAACTATTCTCCAATAACTTTTTTTACTTAAGAAAAAAAAATCTGAACCAGGAAGAGAGAGTATAACATGATAAAAGATTTTTTTTAAATGTGCAGGAAGGCAGGAAATAAGCCAACACTCCAATCACACCGGTATAATCCTTTATGGGAATTTCTGTAGTGCAGATTTCCAGCTCCTTCATCACTCAAAGAACTGGAGGTTTTTTCTTCCTGAGGGATGCTTCAACATCCCACTACACACAGTTCAACACTTGTACAAAATTACAAGGAAGAATAAAGCTGCTCTGGGGCCAAAGGGTGGCCCTGTTTCTTGCTAGGTAAATAATATTCATACAGTATATTGCCTTGTGTTTCCATTACTTTTTCCATCAGCTGTAGCTCAATATCTCATTATGATATCTTCATGTATACAACCTGGGGCCGTGTAAAACTACAAACAGACCTGATACATTATTCCTGTAGTGAAAAGCTCACAGTGTGACAGTGACAGATTACATTTCATTTCTAACATATCTAAAGTAGGCTGCTGCTAAGCCTCGAGTGTGTCAAGACCCTGAATAGCAAACACACACAAATACAAAAATTGCATCTTAAAATAAAAATAAAAATATACAGCCTTCATGTGTATACCCCCTGTTGGAGTCACATGAAAAATGAAAGCTGTTAAAATTAGCAGTTACATTACTCTGCTTAAACCGCACATCACTGTGATTAAAATAACACCAACTGCAGAAAGGGCTGGGACAATAAACCAAGAGATTGTGTGCATGTATCCAAATTCTTCATTTAGGCACTAATTCAAATTGAAAAACAATATAGGTTCATAAGGGTGACATGATTTTCTCATGCTTGTTTTCAGCAACGGCTTCGCTTACAGCCGAGAAGCTCTTAATTCGAGGAGCAGGGGCACTTTACATATTCCAAACAAAAACAACATTATATTGTTCACAAAATGTAGAGACAAAGCTAGCAGACTAAAATGTTTTCTTGTCTCCAGACAGCAATTTATCAAATGTGTCTCAGCTGGAAATGATGTATTTCAGCAGAAAGCAAGATAAACTGGTATTTAATTTGTCCTTCAGTCCTGCTGTCACATTTGGGGTGAAGAAAAAAAAATCAAAGTTGAATTTACTTGTAATTGGTATTTCAGAGTACAGGATTAAGGACAACACTAATTTCTTATCAGGAACTTATTAGTTCTATGATTAAGCATCACTAATTTGAGGGTGAAAATTCAATCTTGACCTCAAAAGTAATAGTTTGGCAAAATAAGTCTTCACAAACTAGCTTTTTCTGATCATACGGGACCATCTGTGATCGCATGTCTCATATTTAGGTCACATGATCACAATTGGATTCAGATCAGAAATGAGCTCCACAGTGCTGCCGTGTTGTTTACTAAAGCCAAGGATTGTCTCTACTTTTGCTTGTTGATAGCTGCACAAGTTTGACAGTGCTCTTAATTAGTCATTAGTTACTTTTGGCCAATTATAAAAAAGAACTGATCCTCTGCAGCATTTCTGTACAGTTAAACAATCCCTGTCATTTTAGAACTGATATGCCACCATTACATGTGACCAACTACGTACGTCTCCTCTCCACCATAGTGTGTCCTCTCTCTCTCTCTCTCTCTCTCTCTCTCTCCCTTTACCTTTCTGGCTCCAGAGCTCTGCGTTTCTGATGAGCAGTCACCGGCCACATTAACCTGTCCAGTAACTGTTTGTTTGTCGTGTCCTGATGCTTTTCTTTTCTCTCTCCTCTATCCACTCACCGCAACCGGTCGAGGCAGACGGCAAACCACCAAGAGCCCGGTCTGTCGGCAGTGGTGGAGGCAGTACCTACGTAAAAGTAGCAAAAAAAATGAAAATACTCAAAGTACAGATACCTCAAAATTGTACTTAAGGACAGTACTTGAGTAAATGTACTTAGTTACTTTCCACCACCGTCTGTCGGAGGCTAGACCTTACTATGTACAGTGCCCTGAGATGAATGTTGCTGTGAATTGGCACTACACATACAAATAAAATAAAGCTGAACTGAGCTGAGGTGTCTGGACTGTTGCTTTGTTTTGCCAAAACACTTAACTTTTAATTTCCAGATCTGTTTTCACTTTGATATGACAATATAGTACAGTGCTTGTCTAATCTGAAAAGCATCTGTTTTGCAAGTGATAGCAGGTTAGCTAATTTTTTTTGGGCAGATTTTTTTAAAATAAGGAAAATAAAAAAGCAGGTTATGCTCATTTAGAATAATATTAGTTCTTTTGTGCCTAAACTTCTGCAGATTGTCAACATTTAAAAAGCTTTTTTGTTCATTAGCGCCACATGCAGCAGAATGCGTTTCAGACTAGAAAATGTTAAAGAATTCAACTTCTAAAAAAAAAAAAAAAAACAGAGGCCCATTGCAATAAGCAAGAAGAGCGGGGCACATCATATTAGCAACCTCACAACCAGGCCTCTTTAGCCAACTTCCCAGCTTGCTTACTATTCTGTTTGGGTTGCCTTCCTGCCTCTCTTTATTGCACAATTCATGGCAGCCCATAAAGGCCATTACAGAGCAGTTTAAAGTGACAAAGCATGTGATGTGAACAAGAAACAGGGAGGTCATTATCACCGTCTAGGGCCAAGCTGTGGTACCAAGTCCAGCTGGTACCCTCATACCCCCTGGCAGTGCCCCCCGTGACAACTAAGCGTCCACAGGAGTCACACACGGGTCTCGTGACTGTCTTGGAATACCGCTGAATGTCATCAGGATTTAATGAGGTGACAGCGCATTGTATCAAAAGCTAGTAGGGGGTCTACTGCTGCCTTCCACTCTCCCCTCATTAAAACCCTTTTAATGGGCTCTGAGGAGGGCAAACCTCTTCTAACTGGCTTTACGCTTGTTCAGGTTGTCAAGGAAAATTATTCTTGTTTACGAACAAACTTGCTATTCAGCACTGAAATATTGATTCGAGCAAACTTCAAGGGACCTGCTGGCTGGCACTAGTATAATGGCCGGGTGTCTATAGAGCTGACGGCTTTCAGAGACTCAAAGACACAAAAAAAGAAAGCAGACTAGACTTTAAATTTAGTGTAAATGGCTGGCAAGAATGTACTGATAAATTCCCAGTAACACTCCGCAAACTTAAATCTACTTACAGTGTGTAGTCAAGTCAACTAAAGGTTAACGTAAACACTGGCGATTGTTGTGGAGGCTGTGTGACATTTGCAGGCGGGGCTTTTCCAGCAAAGTGATGGCATTTTCTCACACTAACAGCAAAGTGTGTCTGGTAAACAGACCAAGATCAAGCAAAGTACAAGCTACTCTATATCATGCCTCAAAAGCAAGCCTCAAGGCAGTCAGGATGAATATATCCTGCGTTCACCGTCAACAGTCACATGCATTAACGCCCTGGATGCAGACTACAGCTAATTACATCATTAAGCACATTACAACAACTTCGCATTTCAGAAAAGGGCAAACAACTCCTGTTTGCTAGTGTGCATGTCAGGTGGCCACAGAAGTTAGCAGTGCTTTGAAAATTAAAGACAGGCCCAAACAACATGTTAATTATTCTGACAGTAATTATGCATTCACTCAGTTAATTAGTGCAGATGCCTAAAAGTAGATAATAGGCCAATATGTCCTTAAGGTACTGTGATTAACATAAAATGAGTTATCTTTTTCCATTCCGACATAGTCAGACTTGATACAGCCGTGGTGGTGATTTAATCATTTAAGAGGCTACATCATGTTCAACATAGCAAATGAAAATATATTACCAAGAAAGCTGAGGAACAGACACCTGTAGTATTTAGTCACATGCCAATGTGAAAAGAAAGTTTTCAAAGTACAGCAGATCAGTCTAGGTTTAGTGGGTATATAGATGAATTCAGATAACAAGGGGACCTGGTTTCGTTTGTATCGTGTGCATGCAACAGGATGCCTGGGTGGCTTTGATACACATTCCTGCCTTGGCTTCCCGCTATTGCACTGACTGACATTTGGAAGAGGAGGGAAGCACATTCAACACATCTGCGAGACTACATGTTAAGATACGGTTTGTTTTCTCCAAATGAGCAGCTTTAAATTTCATATGCTTTTGTCGTGTTTGTGGTTATTTATTTTCATACCATTTTTGCTGCATGCATGATATAAAATCAAACTAATTTGACCAATATCAATTATAAAGCACCAGAAAAATATTAGCTGCATGGAAGGCAACAATTTGTTATTGTTTTTAATTTTACATTCAATAATCCTGACAAACACCGTATTTTGAATCTGGCAGGGGCGGCACCAGGGGTGGGCAGTCAGATTTTCTTGCTCCCCCCATGCCCATGAAGCTGCACATGATCACCCTCTAGAATAGGGTTAATTGCAGGGCTGCTGCTTTACACTGCATTAGCTTTAGCCAGGTGTACCTAATAAACTGCCAACTGAGTGTACAAGCTCTGCAGAAGTTCTGCTATCAGCTGACCTCTTCGACAGGTCTTACAGATAATGCTGAGAATGCAAAGATAGTGATTAGATTTATGCTGCTCTTACAATTTCTGTCACTCTAGAATGAAAAACGTCCAGGAGGATGGACACTGTCCAGTCCTGGTGACACCGAAGGACACCACAGCAGCTAATCTTAAAAAAAAAATTAATATGTGAATCATTTTTCCTCTGACTGCCAGACTCTGTAATGGGGACTGACATTCAAACAGCCTTGTCAAAAAGTCCGGGAGCAAAGTTTAGGGATGTGTTTTTTTCTTTTTAAACAAATGCACATTTATCATGTGTTGTGCTCAGTGAAATTGAGAGGCAAACCTGAAATCCCTGAATGATTTTTGCACAGAGGCACTTTCTGTGATGTGAGGGAAAGCTATAACTCTTCAAAACAGCAGTTATCCTCGGCAATCTATAAACATACATCATCCGGTAACAACACATTCATCACCGAATGGGAAGAAAAGAGCTGAGGAGGGGAAGGTTTGTGTAATACCTCTGATTAAATCTTGGGAAAGAGGCACAAAAGTTACATTCTCAAGCAAAACCATTTGTTCTTGCAAATTAGTGTGGGCAGGTGCTATTATTCGTGCATGAACTCTTTGGCTTTGGGAAAGAAATTTATCTTTTCAGAAATAGGAGACAGCAAATCACTGTGAAGTTATTCAATCTCTACCTAGTGTTTCAAGTAAAATTACCTTTTTGCTTTGTATGCAACTACTGAGCCTCATCATAGATGGCATTTAGAACAATGATAGCGAATGTCAAAAAGAAGTCGTCCTGGTTCACAGCACCAAGTGACTGAAGAAATAAGAAACTTACCAGAGTCACGGTAACTGCACAATTTCACTTTAAAGCTTCATTTACCCTTAGATGAATAACCTACTGCTCCCCTTGCAAGGACAAAATGCCACCACCTAAGCCTCTTCCTTTAAACAAAAATTTCCACCAACAGCACCCTCAACGTGCTTAACTGACCCTTTCTTGCAAAACCACTACTGAACGCTGCTGCAATATGAATAAATAAGCAAACATACGCTCATCTTGTGCCCCCTCACACGGCGTTCAGTTCTGAACTCAATTTCACACTCCACTGCCTTCTCAGACAATTTAGACAGGCTGATGCCAACGGCAGAAAGTGAAGAGACAATGCATTTATTTATCGACTTTTTGGCAGAAGGGGGATTTGTCAGACTCTGTGTGCGTGTCAGAGGAGTGAGCGTGTGTTTGTGTGCATGGGCCCATGCACCTATATATGACAGAGACACATTGGAGGGAAGCAAGAGAAATGTGATTCAACCCCGAAGACACACAGGGACAGTGCGCAAGAGAGGAAGAGCGAGACAACAGGCGTAACCAGGGGAATTGTTTTCTTAGTCACTCATCCGGTGTTTGTCCCAGTGCTCCAGCAATGTGTCTGAGGAGGACATGAAAGGCGCCGCGTCTCCACCTCGAGAATGCTAACAAATAAAAATGACTACGATGGAGTTTAGACACGAGTAGGCCAGTAGTCAAAACAGCTCAAATAATGTACAAAAATGCTCCTTATATGTTTTATGCAGCACATTAGTCCACTCCACTGTCTATGTATAAATAACACCTGCCGGCAGCATCATGGGAAATATATGATGTAGTGTTTTGGGAGTTTAACCATTACTGGGGACTAAAGGTCAGGATATTCAGAGTTTTATTTTTGATCGTTTGTTAAATTCTGCCTCTCACATGTGCCTCAGGTGCAATAATAAATTGCTGGAGTGCCCCTTTAAGCCATGAAGAATCATCCCCGTGTGGCTGCCTCAACCTTCGGTCTCTTTGTGTGCAGGGTCTGGAAATAGCAGCCCGGGCGCCTCTTAAAACAGATCTTTATGTCTTTATTTCATATCAGTTGCACACACTTTGCAATGTGACATCAAGGACAAAACCTTAAAGCTGGTGGAGGAAAATAGATTGCCCTGCCGAAGAGGAGTTTCTGCCTGGAAATTATTCAAAGCACAGCCGTGTTTAAAATATCCAAGTGCTCCCCAAGTAGAACTGAGGGTTCCGGTCTACTGAGCAGTTCCTTATCACAAAGACTGTGGGTAATTCACTCAGACATATCAAATAAACTTTCTACAAAATTCACAAGCAAGGAAGTATGACATTCTAATAGGTGTCTTCATTAAGTCTTCGGGCAGGGGGTAATGTGATTGGAATTCATGTGACATTTTCAGCTCAAAGACTTTCAGTCTTGTCCAGTTCTGACCTAATAGAAAGCTGTGTTTTCTAAGCTGCGGCATTCCCACATCTATCACTGAACAACATGCACACGTGTGTGCATATCAGCACTGGGAAAAGAGCAGCAGTGTGTTGGTGGGGTACAAACAGGTATCTGATCTGAACAGAGGCTTCTCACTGCTAGAGGAGTCGAGGGGCTAAACAGTCTTTCAGACCCTTGCTGTTCACTCCTAAGGCCACTGTGTAAGCAACTGTACACAGATATTTTTCATTTGTATAAGACTTCCCAACTATTGGGGGGAAGGCTGTAGCCAGGTGGTTACAATGCTCCATGTACTCCGCTGGGGATCGCCACGTTGGCGATTCGACTCCAGCCACCCACAGCTCTGTCGCAGGTCCCTCTGTTTCCTGTCTGCCTCTCAATACTAATTAATAAATGCATATAAAAATAAATTAATAAAAAGAACTAACAGCCACAGAGGCAACTCTTTACTGTACAATTAAACTAAGTGCTTTAAATGAATAGATTAGGGTAGCAGAGAAAAAGTGCACTATTCACAACTCTGAGGTTCCATAGGACAGTGTCTCTGTGTGCCTTATACTATACATAGTGCCTGTCAAGCTGCAATCCATCCAATAAAAACTACAAAAATGAAAGAGATGAATAGGGAACCTACTGTGTTACAGTAACTAGGGACACTGGGAGGATAAAAAGGCAGCAAAAGACGATGAATGTTGTCTCCTTTTCCTGCAATATGAAGGGGTTAGTCTTCCCCAGTTGAGTTTTATCCAACACTCGGTGCTATTATCATCATTTCCCACTAAGCAGAAGCTCCCCAGATACTCCCCAGAGAGCGGCATTGAGCCGTACTCGCGCCTTCGCCATGTTACCATGGAAACCTCCCCATGGCATGGCCCATTACAGAAACAGACGCATACACATCACTTTGGAAAAGCTTTTGGGCGGAAGATCTCAACCCCGGTGTGAAAGCACTGAAGTTTTCTAATGCTCAAACATGTAGGTCACTTTTCAGGGGGTTCCTGTGCACCACTTAATTCTGCTGACAACTTTTATTCTAAGACAATGTTAAGGGGAAAAGGCAATTTAGGAGGAAGCAAATGCTGCTGACCAAAACCCCTGAAGAAAATTCATAAAGGGCATCTCACACTGTTCAAAACAATTACACAGTGCTCTACTTTTAATACAGAATTGAAATAAAAAAGTTTCACATAATAAAATGTACAACTGTAATCATCTCTCACTAAACTTAACCTGCTGACTCACTTCATCACGCATAAATTGAAAACAACACACACCACGGCAGCCACTTGCCTCAGCATCTGTGTCCTCCATCACCTAAATGAGGACCCTGATGAGGTTAAGTACAACTGCAGCCCCCACCCGATTGTTTCACATACTCTGCTGTGGGGAGCCATTATTCTGGAGGCCTGCTTGGCTTTTATTAAGACACGTTTTATTATGTGTCTCTGCACCCATGTAATGAGTCTGGCATAAGGATGATGCTCTGATAAAACATCCAACATGACTGTTATGCCAAAAAAAAAAAAAAAAGCTGAGTCCAACTCTGGGTGGCAGGACGCAGTTTGTTAACCTGGGGGGTGCAGAGAAAACAGAGATGGAGGGCATCTTTGTGGGCCCAACTAGAAACACCAAATCTGCTGAGATCACATGTGTACTGCATCACAGCTTGCTCATCTTCAGCCACATTCATCACTCACAGCCAGAACGCCGACTGCTCTTTGATGACATATCATTACTTCTTTGACTAATGAGTCGCCCGGGAATAGGTGGAGGTGAGGTTATCAATACTGAGGAGCGCTATAATAGGCGGATGTTTGCAGTGAATGCAGGATGAGTCACGATGGATTTTTTGGTTTTCGGATGTTGATTTTTGAAGTGACTCATCACTTCCAAATGACCTTTAATTGCGTGAAGTGATAGTCAATTCATCTTTGGAGGAAAAATGGCAGAAAAGCTCGATTGTGAAGTCTTACAGGGGCTGTGTTTCCTGCTTCTGATTAATTTGGGTCAGGACAGATTAAAACGGAATGGAAGCGCACGCTGATTAATGCTAAATTAATGTTAAAGTCACTTAACACCTTGATTAATTTCACAGAAATCATTATTAGTGTGCTGAACTATTTAGCTTCTGACAAACAAATAGTTCATTTCCAAAGCTCATAACGTGCATGCTGGACAAATTCATCTGGCAATGACATTTTTACTCATCAGTATTGCACCAAATAGCTACGTTCTCATTTGTACTGAATACATAT
>NW_018127993.1:481461-483336 GCF_001952655.1 Monopterus albus
TGCGGTGGTCTGGGGGAGCGGGAGCGGGTACAGAAGCTCTGGAGACTTGGACACAGAGATAAACAGCCACCTCTTCTCCTCCCGGCATGCTGACCCCATTTACCAGCGGGCCCGGGAACACCTGTTCCTGCAGAGGTACAAAACAGGAATGACATTTTCACATCTGTCCCTGAACCCCTCATCGAGTCTGTGCCTGCTTTAACATCACTAATATGACCCACTTTCAAAGGAAAAATGTGAGAGCTTTGTTTATTATATGAGCAACATCGTTATCCTACTTAAAAATAATGCAGTCACAGTGATGAGTGCACTGTTTACACAGGGACTATCCTATACAGCTCCTGCCATTCACTTCTACTTGGCACTGGGGCCTCTGCATAGACCAGTTTGAAGGAAAATCATAGCTATGAAACGTCCTAAATCTGAATATGACGCAGTGAAATGCGTTGTATATTATTGGCATTGGTTAAAAAATTTAATATACTGATGATGTATCCTTACATAAAAATGGATAGTCATATTTGAAATATTTTAATCCTCCACTTGGATAAGTCAGGGAGATGAGGAAAACCTGCACATATAGAGTTTGAAATTTTACACGTAAATACTCTGCCCGTTACTTGAGTGTTCTGATATACTGCACTGCTGCGTCATCCCACGTGGGATCAGGTAGATGTTTGGCACATCCCCACACATCTGCTAACATTAGCTTTCATAATAAAACAGTACTCTTTAGAGCACTGCACACTGGTTTTGCAATGTTTTATCCTCTATGTTGTCCCATTTGCTGATGAACTTGCATTTTGAATTTGTGATTAACATATGTTGTTTTCTCCGGGGAACTTTAAGAGTCAAAGGTGGTTACGAGGTTCTTCGGCACGGCTTGATTTCTCTCACTGTTCAGCATCTTTGCAGGGAATCCTTCATGAATGTGTCAACAGCCAGGCAATAAAAAGAAGAAACTGGATTTTCAATGTAGAGTTCACCCCAGTGTCGCAAATAAGAGCCACAAGACTCAAACAAGATAATCAGCTGAAAGAAAGTTATTATGTGGATATCACTTTAAACACCCCATCCTGACTCAGAATAATAAAAACTTCAGATAGCAACACTTGAAATGACCTGATTTACTGCCACCAGTAAAACTGTTTGTTTTCACATCAAAACGCAATTTAAGCAGAAAAAAAAGTTTCCGTATAACCCCTCACAATCAGAAGAAGGGATAAGCAATCAGTTTGGGAAGTGGAAGGCAGACACTGGCTGCTTAATTGGCTGTTGAGAAGTGGAACTGAAATAGCACTCCATTCATAGTGATGAAGATGACGAGATGTTTGAACTTGAAGTGGCAGTGTGGGGGTAAGCTTTTGTCTCTCTCACTTGGTTGGCCATATTACTCATGCCTGTTGTGTGACAGTTTGAGAGACAGACAAATATTCATACTGTATGTCGATTAACTTAAAAACTCTTAAGAGACTATCAATCAGAGGTAATAACACACATTCTGTTTGTCAGACTAAAAAATCTAATGAAAAAGAATCAATATCCATGTTGCATCTAAGCTACAGTATGGATTCTCCCCAGAGAGCTACATGCTGGAATATACAGTGAGGAACAGAAGTATTTGAACACCCTGCGATTTTGCAATTTCTCCCACTTAGAAATCATGGAGGGGTCTGAAATTCACATTGTAGGTGCATTCCCACTCTGAGAGACAGAATTAAAAAAAATTCAGGAAATCACATTGTATGATTTTTAAAGAATTTATTTGTCTTGCACTGCTGAACATAAGTATTTGAACACCTGAGAAACAGCAAGAATTCTGGCTCTCAAAGACCTGTTACTGTGCCTTGAAAAAGTCCACCTCTACTCCACTCA
>NW_018127993.1:484369-485317 GCF_001952655.1 Monopterus albus
AATTCTGTCTCTCAGAGTGGGAATGCACCTACAATGTGAATTTCAGACCCCTCCATGATTTCTAAGTGGGAGAACTTGCAAAATCGCAGGGTGTTCAAATACTTCTGTTCCTCACTATAGTTAAAACGCACAACAATACCATTAAAGCAAGAAAAAGAACATAAAACCCTGATGATAAGACTCACACACAAACTCACTGAGCAATATACCCCTCTCTTGGCATTCCTTTTGACAATTACTTATGTAATACAATTGCTTGCCTGCTGGTGGTGGGAAGCAATTTGACAGTTTTATCACAACTTTGACAAAAGTAATTTACTTGGCTCAGTCCCTTTGTGCTTCTGTGGGAAATAAATAATCCAAATAAAAATAAATAAATGGCACCCTACCACGACTTGACAGTTCAATGTCTTCCAGCTCCTGCACAAATGCTGTAGTCTTCACCTAGCATCACAAAAATGTGAGTTATCAGGGCTGTGTGCTGTGATCCATCATCTGCCCGGGGGGCACTTTGGTGGTCCGTTGCTGTTCATAGGACAACTGGGACTATAACTGTGCAGCTGTTTAAAGCTTAGCTTCGCAGGAAGTGTGATTAGTTTAAAGAAACCAGATACAGCGTGAGCGGAGGGCTTACTTTTTCACATTTCTAGGGCTTTAAATGAGGATCAATCTGTGCTGCCCTACAGTACAAAGTGAGCTCTCATAATGATGTATGTTCTGGAGATGTCAGTGGTACGACTGCACAATATCAAGGCAAACAGGTTTGAACAAAAATATTAACAATACCAAAGTAGTAAACACCCACTATGCTAAAATATATTTCTTTTATATTAAATGGCTCTAAATGTAGTGATTTTACTTTATTGCTACAGGGAGTGGTGGCATTTTTTTTTAAAATAATGTCTATTTTATTAGACATGAAAGCTCTTAATTGAGTTCTTATACTCA
>NW_018127993.1:485399-502088 GCF_001952655.1 Monopterus albus
CTTAATTGTCAGAGGAGTGCTAAATCATTATATATTCAGGCTGCGATCTGCATATCAAAAGGGAATCATTTATGTTTACTGATTGAAGACTAACTAGATTACATGAACATTTAAAAGCCACACAATATTACAGACTAAGTCTACTCTATTAGTTTTAAAATATCTGCCACAAAACGTCTGGGAGAAAGCACAGACACCCTCAGGACAGAGCTGTTGATGATGTTGCCGTTGCTGCCTCGGTGGGAGTTGGCTTTAATGTAATATTGTGATATTTCATTCGATTATGCTGATTTGATTGTGCAAGGAGATCCATCCTGCCTGATGTCTCTCGATATCCTTCCAAAGCATTTTACTTTATTGGCTTGTTGGTCTACCCGCCAGAATTTCAATGATTGTTCGATGGTATTAACGCACCATTTGAATGCAGAGCCTGAGGTTGCTGGGGGGAAAAAAGCCATGTGGTGGGAGCATGAATGGAATCTGAAAGTCAGATGTCAGAGGAGTCACTGGAGGGGAGGAATTTTCTCCAAATGCAGATACTACACTAGAGTGGAATATCAAATGTCCAAATCTCTTTTTCCTCTTTCTTTTCGAGTATGACACAATAAAAAAAAAAAGAAGCTGTTCTCATTCAAACAGCACCAAACTTACAATAACCCCCTTCACATTTATCAGAAAGGGTTCTGCCTTTATGAGAAAAAAGCCAAGCGTCTATGCACACATGAAATGAATGGTTAACAGATGTGCAGCGCACCTGTGATCAAACCGCAACTGTCATTCTTCTCCACTGAATCACAGAGTGTTTGACAGAGAACAGAACAACCCATTATTTCAGGACTGATACATTTAGTATGAGCCACCATTCATGTTATCTACTTCATCTAGTCCAGAAAATCTACAACATCAAGGCCAGAAATGCTTCAGATGTTTACATATCCAACTGTGTTTAAGCTGGCAATGGTAATTTTTGCTAATGCAACAGTAATTAGCGCTATCACAGACCTGGACGTTTAATCAAAACAAAGTGCATCTAACATCAAACATCTCTTCTACCTGTACTACCAGTGAGTCATTACATGGGGGAAGCAATTCATTTAGTCATACAGAGGTGCCAAGTCATTTACTGTCAGCACGAGCTGTTAGTTCAATGTAACTTCTAGCTGCAGAAAATAAAAACACAGAGGAAATCTAAAGAGAGGTATTTTATTTATGCAAACAGGAAATGTTTTCAGGACCTTGTTTCCTTACAGTGTTCCTCCAAGGTTCCACGGTAACATCTCCAGGTTTATATTGGACTGACAGGTTATTATTTTTTCCACAAACATACTTGAGCTACTACAGCACAATCTTTAAAAGAAATGCACCCCAGATCTGGAAATACTGCAAACACTAAAACACAAGAATGAAACACAAATATTTAATGAAAAAGTGAGAAAGCAGAAATGTGCACCAATAGAAACTTTAGGGAAGAAAGTAGCAGCAAGGACAGTAAAGTTAAGGAAAAAAACACAACCGCTGTATTCATAAAACAAACACAAAGAGAACAGACAGCTTTGTTATTCGATGGCACAAAGGAACAGTCATGTTGGAACTCAACACTGGTCATTTTAAAACTCAGCCTGTTAGACAAAGTTGAGCTCAGCTTGAGGAGCAACAGCCAATAACCGCCACTGCCATTGTCTGCGTCCATATACATGTGATTTACATGTGCAGCTGCAGGATTCTGAGCCAACCATATGCTAGTAGACTATAGTTAGTATGTACTATATGCATTAAGAAAACTGCAGTATTGATAACATCTTACTGACAAAGATGACTGCAGATAACGGGCGAGCGCATATAACCTAAAAGCACCAACGTGCTACATCCTACAGCACAATGTATAGTATATAGTCTGCCACAACATAGTCGTTTTGTTTTACTGTAACCTAGTCTCTCAAAGCTGAGAGATATTGTTACACTGTTAAAACAGAGAAGCAATACCACAAATATTTTTGAGGATAGAGTTTTGAATCTCTGATGAGCATCACTAATCACAAGCTGGGTCACAGCACTGAGGAAAACGACAGAAGATGGCTGCCAGGAGAACTTTTTGTACAACCCTGTTTTTGACTGATAATAGCACCGTTCATGGACGCATCGTATCTAGATGTTTTAACATGATTCATCAGGTTCATTTGAATTCAGAAAGTACTCCCTCAACTAAACAGTATCATCTCACCCCCCATCAATCCATTTTTCTGCCTACTCGTTTAGAGGTCTGCTCAAAAGCCATTTATCTGCTCATACTAAATTATAATTGGCATTCTAATAGCAGTAAAATGACACCGATAAATACTCAGCAATCATAGAAACCACAAGCACTTTAGAATTGTACCCCTTTCTACTAAAGTGGGTATTTTCCTCTTGAAATCATCAATGACTACAAAAATTCACGCCGATAAATGCATGGATGAGATAAACCCCCACCATTCTCACTTCTTCCATGAAATCACCCTTTTAAATGCAAATACTCAGGAGGCAACTGGCTTCTTATCATACATTTCATTGTCTTCTTTGAGGTGTTTTGCTCTGCATCTGCATGTAATTGCGCAGGCACACACACACACACCACAACCTTACAGCTCACAGTGGAACAACGCAGCTTGAGAATAAATTACAGCCAAAACACTACTAGGTATTAGGTGAGAGGACACTTAGCAGCAGTATATACACACAAGTACAAGAAGAGAAAAGTGAAATTTACTCTGGTAGATAAAAGTAGTAGGTTCTTTAACTGGATATATAGTGTAGGTGAGACCAGCTGGTCTAATGATCTTAGCTTTATTTTGCATCTCTCTGTTGTGTCTTAGTGGCTGCAGGGTTTTTCTTTCCATTGTCACATAAATATTCAGTTTCAAGTGGCATCATAAACCAGACTGAGCATTTAGGAGAAAAATTTGAAAGTGCTGGCAGTACATGGTATTACTACAGTATGCATGCTCCTGTTTGCCAAGACAAACTGGTCTTCAGGTGGGGAGCGGGGATGAGGGACAAACAAGCACTGGAAGTACGTCTAAATAACAGCACAACATTGCTGCCACCTGCAAAAACATCTCTTAACACTGCCTCAGCGAGAACCTCCACTACTGCAGATTACTAAAGGAACCTCATAATGCTCATGACTAGATTTATTGTAGCGCAAGCTTTATGCTGCTCTCCCAGGTGCAAATTAAAAACAGGACCATGAGCTTATTGTTGTGGAGTAACAGTGCCATCCAGTGGCCAATGGGGAAAACTACATTTCATACTATTTGCATGTTCATTCATTCCCAAAAGATACCGAGTGGGAATAGCACAGGTCTTTGTTTTTAATTTAGCATTAAACAGTCTGCAACTGCATTCCAGTATGGAGTAATAATACACCATGGTTTGAATGGTTTACTCAGAACAATACATCAGGTTTAAATGAGAGAGAATCTTAACTATGTTGTAAAGAAATAAACCTATCTTAACCATTCTCTGCTGCAGAGGGCTTTTTCCCATTGCTTGCTTTCATCAGAGCCTTGATGGCCCGAGCCCTCATTTCCAGCTCCAGAAGCTCCAGCTGCTGAATGGACGGCTGACATACTGCAGGTGCACAACTCGGCGGTGATCCTCCTCTGACAGGTAAACTGACATCTGCGGAGTGCAGCGGTACACTCTCTTCTCCAGCTACGTCTTTGTTTGAAGTGGAAGAAAAGGCTAAAATCTCACTAACGCTTTTGTCGATGTCACTTTGAATGTCTTTCTTTGCCTCTGTCGGCTGAGAGCCTGCTGGAGGCTCTGGATCAGCTGGGCCTGGGTTCACAGCTGGGGGAGCAGCCTCCCCTCTGCCGTCCCCTTCTTTTACTGTCCCAGCCATAGCTTTAACAGTCTGCTCCTCTTTCAACCCCTCAATGTCACTATCATACGCATCTGCATTTATGCTTAGAACGTCACTCTCCTCGCCTGAACCACCACCCTCTGTAAAGAAAAATATGCATTTGAAACGCAATGATATTACAAATAAATTACCTTGTTTAGGTTCTTCAGATTTAGCTGTTCCCTTGAGGCAAGATGTAGAGTCTACATTATTGTCTTGCCTTGGTGGAGAAAATTAAAATAAACACAAGCATGGGAATATACACTGCTTTCACTTTGAAATAATCTGTGCCTTGAATTACTGAGCCAACTGCTCACTCACTGGCTTTCCAAGGTCCCCTCTGTGTTTCCAGGTGTCAGTTCTTCGCCTACACAATAAACAATAGCATTAACTGATTGAAAATAAATGAACTGGAATACTGAGGTATGCAGTGCAGAAAGTACATCGCTGTGAAAAATTAAAGTCTTACCTGATAAGATCTGAATCAGGTGCTTCTCTGAGATTGGCTCCAGTCGCTCCCAGCACAGCTGTTTGATTTCATTCAAACTACAGTCCTGTGAAGGATCACGTTGTTCAATAGTATCTTTGAAGGTGCTTCAGTAGCCACCAAAGCAAACAGCCAAAGCCTGAGGCCTTATTTCTCTATTGGAGCTTGAGCTCCATCGCTAATTTGCAGCTACAGATCTTAATCTTACTACCCACTACAAAGCCACACTTTTCTGATGAGTTGTAGAAAAATAAAATGTAGACAAGGAAACGTTCAGTCAACTAATGTACAGCATGTGCACAATAAGAATTTCATTGTACAGGGAAACACGTTTCCTCACTGTGCATACGACAATAAACCCTTGACCATAATATATGGTATATATAGAACGAAGTATTAAACAAAACTTTCTGTAGATTATATGTACTATAGCACACCGGCTGGTGATGCTGGAATTTAGCCAACAGTGCAGCCAAATGTGACCACAGCATATTCCAACATATCTAGGAAAACACTTACCAGTGCAGACAATGGGTGCATCACAAGCAAATGTCCACAGGAGTGTGACAATGAGTAAGACATTTGTTAAACTTTGTGTTGGACAGTTTAGAGACAACCTTTAATTAAGTTTATTACATTTTGACTGCTGTAAAATGAGGATGAGCCATTTTTCAGGCTGGTTCAGGTAAGCCTCTGTCCTTCAGGAGGCAAATACACTTCAATCAATCATTGCAGTGAAAACAAACATCTGTTTTAGGCAAGTGTAAAAGCTTTCAAGTGTTTATGTTCAGCCTGTCTTACCTCAGGCAGATACTAAATATATAACACTGACTCCAATGGCCCCCAAATCACCTTGAGTTCATCAGGTAGCATCTTCCGTAGCTTCTTCTCCCCCAGTGAATGAAAACACTGCTCCAGCATCTCCCGCTTGTCTGTGACATATGCAGTGATGGGCTGAAATGGCAGGTTGAGGTCCAGTCCCCCCTCCTCAATGTCACTGCCAATACGGTCCAGCTCTGGGTCAGCAAGCTCATCTTTGGAGTCCTGCTTGAGAAAGCCAGCAAGTTTGTAAACTGGTATTAAGGAGTCATGAGTTTCTTAATCTGTATCCATATACTGTACACTGCATACAAACTTAAGTGTTAGAAAAATATTTGTCAACAACTTAAATAAGACCCAATTTAAATTACTCAAGCAGTTTTGTTTTGCATACTTTACGCATAAAACTATAAATATTTACAAAACAGTTTTACTTCACTGGTGAAGAGCATCTTAATCCTGGGTCAGAAATACACCCAATATAACAGGAATGTATATGTTGCATTATCCTGAGAGATGTCTCTAATGTTTAGGCTGCACTAATTACCGATATTTCTATTTTATTTTGACAAGTACTGTTTTACTTTGGCCACAAGACGTTGCCATAACGAGAACAGCAACATATAGTAACAACGCAGGTGGCAAAAATGACATGATTACTGACCATTATCCTGTAGGACGATTTCTAGCATGTTTGAAATGTATAAACTGGATGCACAAAATATAAGAAACGTCTCACAGAACATAATCCAATTCAACAGTTCCACAAACTTTCATCTCAAACATAAACACAAAACAGTTTAGGCGAAAAATGTAACTAATGAAAGTGGTATTTAATGCAGGACAGCTGTATTAGACTGCAGTCGTTATCTACATACACCTGTTCGATTTAGTGATAAGTTAGTCACAAGAACACCTGCGTCATGACACTCAGGGATGCAAATACTGTTAATATCTTACCTCCAGATTCGACTCCGTACTCCTGCGTTTACTGTTGTCATGTCGCTCTTCAGACTGCGAGTATTTTCTTTTCTTCTCAGCACTACTGGATTTCTTTTTAAACATTTTAACCAAAATTAAACAATCTAATTCTCCATAAAACCGCTCCTTAGTGGACGTAATAGCCGGCGCAAGGAAGTTGCGTCATTAAAAAGCGACATCTTGTCATGTTATCGCCATAAACCTGCCCAGGTTTTGTGCTACCGCCACCTGCTGACCGGGAGGGTTGCTGCTCGTCTGGTTACTCCAGTCCTCGGGCAAAGAAAATCCTGAATAAATGAGAGTTGTTTTTTTTCAAGGTCACTGATCAGTCTGCTGATGATTTTCTTTAATTATTTATTTTTTATTCACACAATGTTTTTTAACAATTTAAAACAAAGTGTAGACATCTATAGAGTCCTCACATTTAATAAGGTGTAAACAAAAATGTTGATTTTCTAAATATTTTCCAGAAATGACTAATGGTTGCAGTTCTAGGCCTAATGAGTATGACAAAGTGTCAGCAAGATAGATAGATAGATAGATAGATAGATAATTAATTCTGAGGAAAATTCAGGTATCAAGTAGCAATAATTACCAAAATCACAGCACCCAAAATCATATTCTGTCAGTCTTAAAGCTGTACACTTTTACAGTGAGAGGTGCTATTTGTGTGACATCTCCAGCTGCTCATGGAAGTGCTAATACATTCAAACTGTGTCCCATCATTTTATACTTCAAAGCCAGCTCGGATTACTAGTGACAATCAATCACAACTCCTCTTCCTGCATTTCACAGAATCTGTACATCTCCCACTTTGCATCCATCTCACCACTCCATCATCTACTGTATCAGTTTCATTACTGCAAAAATCCTCAAACATCCAAACCACTCCTGCTGCTCATCTACATCATTCCAGTTTTCCCATTTTAAATAAGACAGAACTATCCTCTGTATATTTGTGTCAAAGGATTTTGGGGTCGCACAGTTGCAGCACACACGTCATTCATATTTGCACAACTTCAATAGGTTATGCTTGTAAAACAAAGGTGCTATATGTACAAATGTATTGTCTATTGCTTTACTGCATTATGTAACCAAAATATGTAAAAACTATAACTATACAGAGACAGATAATTTTTAAGTAGGTAAACATGACAAATCCTGCCCTGTGACATAAATACTACATTCAAGACTAAATTAGATGTATATAGATAAGGAAATGACTTTAAAAATTTTTCTCATCAAAATAAAAAGATCAACATGAAGATAGGCATATACTGCCCTGAGTAGGTGCTTTTTTTTCACAGCTAATTTTAATACATTTAAAGAATTTTTAATAACCCGAGACTTTGTAGAAAGCGACACAATCTTCCACCACAAAAACTCATAACTTAACTTAAAGGATAAGTTCATAATAACTTTAAACGCTCTCCTGTGTGGAGCAGAATGACCTAACATTTCACCAGTAAACAACTCTGCGGCTCTCTTCAGCCTGCTCTCCTTATTACCACCCAGGTAGCCATGTATTTTCTTTAGCTGGACCGAGGCACAGGTTTCAAGGTGGTGACGCCACAATGAAGCTGTAAATCACTCTAATTGGCTCCCCCGCCTCTGCCTGAAATAAGGTGGGAGCCAATGCGGTAGCTGCCCGGGCGCCATGGCGACAGCTGTCTCCACATAATGCAGGTTGTTATCCTGATGCCATCCTCCACATTATGCAGTGGCTACGGCGGGTGGTGTGCATCGATCACAATCACGTCACAGTGTGTTTTCTTTGTAACATCTGCTCCCATGCGTCTGGATATCACCTCATTAAAAGGACAAGGCTGGAGCTGGCACTGCTGAAGGGGACACTGCACGCTGGAGCCATGGAAAGGATCAGAAAAACAGCCACACTGTGGATGTAGATGTGCATACCTGTGGCCAAACCAGTTCTCACAAAATTACTTGGCAAAGCTTTATGATGAACGACAGGTCTGCTCTCAGTAGCACATTATTACACCTCTTAAATTAGACAGAGCTCATAGAAACTGAGTCCTGATGATTCTGTGTTCAAAGGAGCCAAAAGTATCTGTTGATTACACATCCAAGGCTCTGTTGTCCAGTCAGGGCATTTAGCTAGTCAAGAGATGTGTAGCAGTAAGCTGAAGGTGTTTGCTATCATTTTTTTAAATGTTTAGTTTAGCTGCATAACACGTTTAAAAAATAAATACAAGAGTTGCAGAAAGAGAAAATAATCAATTATTGAAGGTGAGATTAAAAAGCTAGAGGAACAGTGGAGAATATCTCACCTTAAATGTAAGTAAATAAGAAACTAAATGAAAACAAGGTCAAGAAGAAGAAAATGAAATAAAAACATGATACAGAATAAATATGGTTCAATCTGATGCAGGATAAACTACGAAACTGAAAGTTAGAGTACAATATACTGTAGTGTAAAGGTGACTATGACTTTAAAGCTGAAAAGGAGGGAGAACATATATAGTTGTAGTTACATTCTCTGGCAATAATATACTTTGATTGCATTCAATTAGTCATATCTGGACAGGTTTACATGCACAATAACACAATTTTTGCACAACCGAACCAAAGTCTTGTTGCTACATAAACTCATCTAAAACTGTTAACTGCCATTACACACTGCTTGCTTAAACATTGTGATATTTTCAAAGAAGCCTGTCAAGTCAATTAATTTCTTCACAGAAAAACTGTTCATTTCAATTGGAACGCACAAATAAACCATATTCTGGAGCTTAATTAAGCCCACGTCAAAGCACTTCTCACATTCTGAATAGTTGAACACATTCTTGAAGCCACATACAGTAAGTGATATGTGTGAACAGACAGCTCTCCAATTAACACCTGTCCTTGACAAATCAACACTTATTGACAGCAGGATGTTTTTTTTTAGTGTTGAATAGCAAATTATCTGCCAACTTTGCTAAAGTGAAGCTGTGCATTTTAACAAAAATCACTTGTGACATACAGCACTTCAGACTGAGCTCCAGAAAAAGCTATGTTTTAAATCTTTTATTACAAAGTATTCCACTTCCCTTTACTTTCCCACAAAGGTCAAAACTGCTTCTTAAGTGCTGTAGGTGACTTGTTTTATTTAGGCTTTGAAGATAGGTCAAGCGGCACAACTTGGAATTGTGAGGACAATATGGCTACTTGAGGTGCATCTTTATGCACATCACTGGAGTGTTCAGAGAGGAAATCTCACTGCAGCTCCACAGTTGAAAGAATCTGCAAGCAGAGGTTTTAGCTCAGACCACTTTACTGGCTGCCCAGGCTGGTCCTAGCTCTGCTTTCACTGAGTATCCTCAGCTGTCATCCCCGACAACAGTTTGCTTTTTCAGCTTCAATTACCTTTGTACAGTGTTGTGCAGCAGGCTTGCAGCTGTCACCAATTACATTCATCTAATACATTAGTTGTCACTAGTTATAAAATTATAACCAGTGGATAACATGATGTCTTCATTACTAGCCTTGTTCACACTTTAGAGAAACAAGGCGCCCACTGCTGTATATCTATTCACCTTAGAAAAACTTGTTCGAGTTTGGGGCTCTAACACTGTAGCATGTGATCAGGTGACGTTGATGGGGTTGCTGGAGCAGCTACTTCATACTTTGACTTCATTACATTTTAGAGGCAAATATTTTACTTTATTACATTGGTCTTAGAACTTTATTTACTAGTTACTTTTCAGAACATGATTAATACAAAATATTCAGTATGATTATAAAACTTTATTGCTCGCTGGTGGGAAATTCACAACCTACCCAGCAGTAGATCACATTATAAGCATATAAGGTAGCCTAATTAAAATTATTGCCACCTTTACCAGCTGCAATGTTAAGAATTACAGCATGTGCACAATAATGCATTATAATCCAACCATCCATTCTTATCTATACCGCTTATCCTAACGAGGGTTGAAGCAGGGATGACAACCACACACACTCACACTCACTCCTAATAATATGATATGCAATATTGTTAAATGAGCCATTCTGCATAATGACTAGTTTTACATTAAGTACTTTAGGTACATTTTGATGCTAATACTTTTGTAATTTTACTTAAGCAACATTTTAAATGCAGGACCTTTATTTGTAACAGAGTATTTTGACTTTGTTGTATCGTTGCTTTTACTTAAGTGAGGTATCTGGGTACTTCTTCCACCACTGTGTTGGAGTAGCACTTGTCCTGGTTGATATTACTAGTACTTAAAACAAAATATTCATGTTCACATTATTACAATAATTTATACCAATGGCAACGAGTTAAAACATCTCAAATGCATTCACAAGAATGATTGAGGAGCTTGACTTGCATCAAAAAGATCATATATTATCACTGCTATGTCAACATGAACGGTCACATAATTAATATATGTTGCACATACTGAGTAAATATTCACACTGAGCAGTTTGAGGCCATCAGTACTAAAGAACTACTACCTGTGGGTCAAGATCACAGTACAACAGCTCTCCTGCTCCTCTCCTTCAGCAGGCTCTTAACTTAATTATCAGGTGTTCTCACTTCAGCAGCAGCAGCTTTTCTTCATGGTGCTGCTACAGTGGGTAGTTTGTTAGAGGGCTACAAAAACAAGGCAGTGTGTACACAGGTGTTGCCTTGAGTAATTAAAGCCAGAGATGTCTATTAAAAATCTATTCATTGCCTCACACCGAGGTCTCGGAGCACCATGGCTCATCATCAACAACACTGAGAATAGCAGTCACTCCTGAGTGGAGGTGATTTGAATCAGGTGGGATTCAAAACAGGCTCTCACAGTGTTGCCTTCTGACTTATATTAGTCAGTCTGCACTATAGCAGAGGCCTCTATTAAGTATTCATGACCCTCTAGGTGCTGAATTAGACATGTTAGAGTGCACCAGCCTTGTTGAAATAAGCCAGAAACCTAGGAGCTTCGAAGGATCCTTACGGATGAATGTTTGACAGACAATACTGCCTAAAGATTTGAAGTTTCAGTTAATATACAGGTTATAATACTAAAGTATAGTAACATTAAAGTATAGTAAAGTACTTTAAGCCCTTCATGGAGACCATACCCATCTGAAAAAACTAGAGGAATAGTGAAAAGATGCTGTGGGACCTCAAAGAGAGCCTCTCTCTCTCTCATTTTCTATACTGCTTAGTCCCAAACGGGGTCGCGGGTGGCTGGAGACAATCCCAGCCGGCTTCGGGCGAAAGGCGGGGTACACCCTGGACAGGTCGCCGGTCCATTGCAGGGCCTCAAAGAGAACCTAAACAATTAATATAGTAATGTAAGAATATGGAATCAGTTAAACAATCTCAACATCCACTTTCTCATCTCATCTGGCACTTTCAAACACATTGAAATCACTGAGTTGTTGTGGAACAGTGGATAAACTGTCAGAAGCGAGTGAATTCAGCTCAGGCCTCTGTTATATTCCATAAAATCATTTCCATAATTTATCATCAATTTCTCAGTAATAGTCATATGTGCTAATGATGTGTCATTACTTTATATAACATTTTATATTGTTATTCCTACAGTGGAGTAAAAATGATCACAGGAAACAGAGTCCAGCATTGGATCTTAGTCTGGGTCAACACATACTACTGACTAACAAAACTATGTCACTCCGCTTTTGTATTTCTGACAAAGTAGCTGCTTGAGGTGCATTTATTTCAGTACGAAACCACACTTATTACCACCAGTGTCACCAGTTGATCCATGACTGAAATCAAAAAAATTACAGCTCAAGAACAAACTGTCAAGCTCACAGTTCAGTGACAGCTGGGCAAACTGGTGATGAGGGCTGTGTGATACAGCCAAAAGCTCCAGAACAAGAGTAAATGGACCTTCAATTGAGATTGTTGCTGAGGTCCAGCTCAAGATTTAATTATATTTTGCTTTCGCTGTTGTTTTCTGTTGCCACCCATTGCTCCTCCTGTTCACTTCACTGGAACCCACACTTTAGTTTTATTCATGCCAGTGGTGGGTGAGAATACACAAACAGTAGTCTTTACTCTTGTACAACTGAAACAATGAGTTTTATCGATCCTTGTTTTAAGAAACATAAACTATACTTACAAAAAAAGGAAGTGACTGATAAGGTAGCATGGCAGGTATACACTGTACAACACATGATATTCCATCATATCTGAATGTACTCTCAAAACATTTGGCTAACCAGATGTCATAATACACCACCTTAGCCGAGGCTGGTTTTTATTTATTACGTTTTTTTTTCTCCTGAGAGCTGGAGTACATTCAGGCTTCGTCTCTCAATCCCAAGTGGAAATTGTGTGGAGAATATCCGTCTTAAATCTATGCTGTATCCAAGCAAAATAAAAAAGAGGCTTTTTCACAGTCAGTATGCATTTTCACATAAACCATCCTGGTGATGTCAGTCATACTCATATTCCAACTGTCACTGCAGGAGGTTTTCTACTGGCATAAGCCTCTCACTACTTATGCTATAAGCCTTGAAATTGTTCAGTAAATAACAGGATAGAAGGTACATTTCCTCATAGGATAGGCAGAGAGATAACGTGGTGGATGTGGGATGAAAACAACACTGACGTGTCTCATCTGCACACATTCATGTGGGGGCAGCGTAGGAATAAGCAGGATGTGAGGGAGTGTGTGGGAAAAGAGGTAACCTGTTCTATCTGCACTTCTGCTAAGAAAGAGCAATGAACTTTGAAGCTCCTTTGGAGTGCAACCTGCAGCTCACTTGCAAGGTTCCCAAGAGCTGTGCTCCGTGTGTGTTCGAAGTGGAGCGAGCAAACAAGCAGGGAGAGAGAGTGTTGGGTCCAGCTGGGTGAGACGAGGACCAGGCATAAGATGGTCTTTCTCTCTCCTTTGATTCAGTGAATGAGGGATAAAATTGGGAGGCAAACTGTCAGGCTTGCAGCCCTCGAGGGCCAACCCCTAGCCTTGAAGAATCTTCGAGCGCTGGTTCATTCCTAGAACCCTCAGCCAAGGCTGGCCCCATACATTGCTCAGTTAATATAGAACAGAAATGGAGAGACCTGAGTTCATTGTTATGTGCTGCCTGGGGAATGTCTCGGACAATACTTACCACCTGGCTGTCTTCTTCAACCAAAGTCAGAGCAACTTTCCAGGAACAAAAGTATCTGTAAAGTCAAAATGGTTACCTGAAGTCAAGGACAACACTGGTTTCAGAACAGCACACCAGTAAATGAAAACCCAGCATTTCACAGCTTGTAAGAAATGTTTAAATTGTATTTGTTTGCTTCTTAGGATAATAATTTAGCATAAACCTGGGCTGTCGTTTGACATTTTCAGCATCATGTTATCAGAAATGTGGCACCAATACACCTGCAAGTGCAGCACAAACTGATGTTTAAAGTCCCAGCGTGACCAGAAGGGTAAACAAGATGCCTACAGCCATGCTAGGGGCTCTGTGAGGCTGCCAGGCACAACAGGGCTCAGAGCTACATGCTAACATCAGTGTGCTTTCATGCTCACAAAGACAACCCTGGTAAAATATTTACCAGAGTCACCATCTTAGTTTAGTTTACTAACTGGTACTACATACAAAGACCAGCTGAGGCTGAAGGCTCAAAATCAGGAGGAGCTCTGTACATATTCTTAAAAATAACATGTAAACTTCAGGATTCCCCATAAAAAACAATGTATGGCATATTACGGGTACAGGAGAAAGTCAGTAGCAAAAACACTGGGGGGAAAATATTTGAAGACTGCCAAGGTAGCTTTGAAGGGACAAGTCTTGCAGCAACCTTTAAGTCTGAGTGACAGCAGCCAAACACGATGTGTCATTTCCAACTGACAGAAGGATATTTGCAGTCACACGAATCCTGGATTTATCCATGACTAATTTGTGGAGCAATTTCTCTCACACCATCTCTCAGAGATGCTCAAAGAGGAAACCTGAATGAGGTCAGATAAAAATATCTAGAGAGCAACTCAAGGCGAATATTTTCAACCATGATATAGAAATTGCTGCGCCACAAAGGCTATGAATCTCTCGCTGTATATTCATAGAGCAAGATTTGTTTAAAAACTTAAGACTGCCAGATGTTTGCCTGCATGAAATACAGGCCTGACACTCAGCATTTCCATAGATGGCACTGTTTCATTACAGAAGAGACAGACCGGCTCTGGGCTGCCCAGAAACAATGATGCAGCAGCAGCCCTCTGTTCAACATGAGGATGATGTCATGCTGGCACAAACATGGACCTAAAAATCTGTTCATATAAAAAATATTTTAGGGCATAATTTAGTCATTTGACAGTTCCCCCATGCTTTGCTTTGTGTAAGGATCTAGGTTTTTGATATCACATTTACAGTAGATCTTCCAGTAAATCATGTGCCACTTAAGAATCTTTACATATCCAAATCATCTAGGCATGGTAAGAATAACCTTCTAACAAGGCTCTGTAGAGGGAAGAAGAGGGAAGAAGAGGGAATCACTACTCAGAAGTCTGAACAGTGTCTGGACAAAATGTCTTGTGAGTCTCAAGTGTATATTAAAGCCCCTCTGTGTTGAATGTTAATTTAATTTTGATTGCACAAGATGGCTGTAGAACAATTTTAATCATTGTGGCATAAAGAAAGCGCTTCATAGGCAACTGCTTCACTTCATTAGCCCACTGTAAGAGCAACTGAAATATTCTGTAGTGAAAGCAAATGCATATTTGTGCCTTTATTCAGTTTGAGTCATGGATATGTTTGCTGTTAGCAAATGTTAGCATGCTAACAGGCTAAACTTACTGTTGTATGTTGTATTGCTTAGCTAGCAGCGATTGCATTCCAGCTAGGGAAGGTTCATGCAAATACATGCCCAAATACATGAAGGAAGGTGTCTGACATCGGTGATCAAATAGAGAATAAACATGATGTGCGACTGTGAGGACTCAGAGCCGTCCCCACCCTCAACATCATGGTGCCTTTGAGCAAGGCATCTGGGTCACTGTTGTTTTTTGGAGCTTACAGCAGTAGGAAGCTTTGGAAAGTTCAAGCCTGGAAATCTGTGCAAAGATGAAACAGGGCATCGGTGCTAAGGTCTGCACACTGTAGAATCTACTGTACACATAAACAGGCAGGACCTGGGACTTTGCCTTCCACACAGTGTGAGGGACCGTCATGACTGTCATGCACTGTCAATCAGTCGCCCTTCAGCTCTTTGACTAGAGGAACAAAAGGCCTCCGGAGAGCAGGCTGATGACTGATTATGCATGACAATAATGTTTCAAAAGCATTACGCCTCCTAAATATAACAAAGCAGAGCTCTGGGTGTGGGCTGCTGCAATCCCCAAACTACTTTCAGCTTCGACCGAGTGCTGCAAAACTACACAATGCAATATATCACTGATTCTTTAACTATTGATGTTCTCCTGTCACTGGTCCACTGTGTACCCCCATCATTTATCACAAGTTCCTGCCTGTCTCTTCTCTTTCTTCTTACACCTGTACTCTTTACAAATGAGTTCCCTGGATGCAGCCTGTCTATCCCACCAGCATTAGCCTTTTTACACTATTCTTCACAGTCGAGAGCAAGTGTTGGTTCAGATAAAACAGCTCCATATCTGAACACAACTTTATGATTGATAACCAGAATGGATATAAATGCAGATCATGATTTTGCTTCACTGCCAAAATGAAAGGCTTTGCACATGGAGGCAAACAAAGGGGCAGTTGGCTCGAGCTCGGCCTGAAATCTTTGGTTGTTTTTATACAGTAAAACATTTTACAATCAGAATAGCAGATTAGAAACATCAACTTGAGAAAAACACATATGCCTGTTGAGAAACACTCGCATGAATTTCACATATTGGTAGACATATTAAGAAACCAGATAACATTCTGCTGGATGTGGCCTCATGTTTCGGTGTCGACACGGAGCCAATTGTAGTTTGAAGCTATTGCGGTGACCAATTTGAAGGCCCACCAGACAAACACTGAGGCGTCAGATGCAGATGTCTGAGGTGTGAAAGTGTTTCCTGGCAGGGAACAAGGTGTTTAGTGTTGCACACACTTCTGCACACACAAAAACAGAGATGTTCTTAAAGGAAAGATGCACTACTGTACCTGGGCTAATTCTGCTTCCTGAAAGAGTTATAGGTCAATGGCGTCACTGCTCCTGTCTATCTACTGGCCATAAAATCACCCCTTATTAATGTGATTTTAAGAAAAGGGGAGCCAAAATCCACACATAGAAATGAATTAAACATGCTATGTGAAACAATTCTCCAGCAGCTGGTTTAAACAAATTAAGTTGATATTTTTAGTACAAAAATCCCCTTTTTGTGATTGTGGTAAAACAACACATGCATCATATCTTATTGCTGCTGACAGACAATTCTTCTTCAAATGTTGTAGGACAAAATGAGAAGAAAAGCTTGGTGCCCATCTCCATTATGACTATACACACAGCATAATGCTAAATCCTACAACAATGCATGACATTGTTTTTGTTGTTAATACTACACAAATCAAAATCAAATCAAATCAAATCAAATTTCATTTGTATAGC